>NC_051156.1:136406145-136512054 GCF_013339745.2 Dermacentor silvarum | reverse complement strand
AATATTTTTTGTAATTCTAGCATAGTGTATACATATCCTTAATCTTTTTTTTTCTTCCTCATTGAACATCTCTATCTACCATTCTACGCCTACCAATGCCTCTAACGTTATCCGGTCGTGTCAGTCGCTGGCCTGCATTTTTTTTTTTTTCGCGCCAACATTCTCATGCATCCCTCGCCGCGCTATCCAGCGGCAGCCGCTGCGAACTAAGCGCGTGGCGCGTGCCTGAATATAGAATCAGGCAAGATTTTCGAAATATATAGGACGCGGGTTTCATTTCGCTGAGCACACGATAAATTTTGAAGCATTGTTGTTATGTTAGTACTTGAAGAGCGGTACTACAGTGGTACCTACCCACTCAAGCATGCCCCTAAAGAAAAATATAATATATATATCTATATATATATATATATTATATATATATTGATATAGCATATATATGTAGTAATGGAGACTGATAATGGTCAATTGTTAGTCCCGAACATTTGGATAGGCTGCTAATGAGCGCTTCCAATGTAACTTGTCCCAATGCGAATAATGCCCTCTAGACTACATTACGATTCTCACAATGTTTCACGGTAGTAACGAGTAACGTAACAAACGATAAAAATTATCGAATCAGTGAAGTATGATAACGCAAGGTGGATCCTTCTGGCATAGTCACAGTAGCTACGCACTCAGTGCCAGCCCAATACGTATAGCGCAGCGGGTCCCTTTGGTGCGATGCCGCTTTATAAAAAACATATAGATAGTCGGAGGAAACGAAGGCCTCACTTAGCTTTCCCATCACGTTTCCGTCAATTACCACGGCGTGTATATCCTTTACCTCTGACCCTCGAGGCTGACGGCCGCAGCTCGACAAGCTCCTCCTCTTCCGCTACCACGATGTACACATCCTCTCGTCGTTAATACTCGCAGCGATCGCTAGAGATTACTGCAACCCACTCCCGGCTGTGTACAGACCAGTATAGCCAACAGGAGCAGCCAACCCTTCGAGGAAGGGTCTCTGCACTTGCCGGAGGTGGTCGGTAGCCCC
Source organism: Dermacentor silvarum (assembly GCF_013339745.2). Classification (NCBI taxonomy): domain Eukaryota; kingdom Metazoa; phylum Arthropoda; class Arachnida; order Ixodida; family Ixodidae; genus Dermacentor; species Dermacentor silvarum. The sequence goes on along the minus strand of NC_051156.1, from coordinate 136,511,018 downwards.
GGGCTCGGGGCGAGCCGTACGATCATTCCCGTGGGAATCATCGCTCGGCCGCTGTCGCGATATAGCCCCCCCCTGCGGCGACCGACAGGGCGGCGACAGGTTTCCGGTCAACCCGGCCGGCGCGGTCAACAGCTTCCCCGCCCCTTCCCGCCACTTTCACGGGGAGGGAGAAGGAATGACCGCGACGTAACATATATACATGCGCCGGTCCCTCGAGCGATGTCCACACTCGGCTGATCTTGCACAAGCTTATGTTCTCTTTTTTTTTTTTTTTTTTTGTTCTTGTTTCCTGACTGTAGAGTGATGATGCTTGTTTTGTTGTATGAACCCTTTCTGGCAATGCACGGGAGACTGTATAGATAGACTGTTGTACAGCGTAAGGCAGACTTGTACAAAGGCTCCCTACAGGTATATACACTGTCACACGATTACGTGTATACATCCTTCTTTTTTTTTTCCCCTACTTTTCGTTTTCCTTTCTTTTCCGTTTTGCCACGCTAACGCGAATCTCCGGTGTTTGTACGAGACACGCAACATAGTTGCGCACGTGATCGTCGTTCACGTTTTCTTTCTCGCGTCTTTTTGCTGACGTCCCGTGTACTTACGTTGCATTGAGTTTTTACAAGTGCGCGGCACAAGGAATCCGCCTGACGCCTTCCAAGGTGGTTAATCTAAGCGCGCAGATTACACGGCGCGATACACGATCCTCTTGAGTGAACGAACCCGAAGTGGCCGACATTGCTGTTGTCACTTCTCCAGTTGTGCACCGCCATCGCCGCCGTTAATTGTTGTCGACGACACGTGATGCAACGGGGACGACCGTTTCATCTTGAGCGGCGAGAGCACAGGGCACACGAAAAAAAAAAAAAGAATTACACCAAAGCGGAAGTAGGTTTTGCGACGCGAGACTCTCTGAATCTGCTAAGCCAACTGTGAGAACGCCAGGTCCCGCATCCATACCAAAAATAAAAAATGAAACCCTGTTGGTAACCAAAAGCGAAGTTGGAGCGTAGGAACTTATGATACGGCTTGCGGCTAGGGACAGTAGTTGGTGAAGGAGTAAAGAAACAGAAGGTCGATGACCTGGCACGTTGTGTTACAGAAGAAAAAAATTGAAGCGCAAGGACTTGACGATGAGAACTTGTCCTAGCTGTGCAGAAATACCAGCAAAGCATCGAGCCCTTCATATCACTGCGAATCATTGCAAGAAGATTAAGTGTAACGCATGGATTCTTGCTCGCCCGCCCGCCCGCCTACCTTGCTATAGTGCGGAAATTTCAAGGTAGTGGTGCCACCTATATTAAAGCAAAACGTTTTTGCCTGCTTTCCCGGCTTTGGCGTCGCTGCCTGTCTACTGGACCGGTTGCTATCGCGACGGATATATTTGTGGACATATATAAAAAAAAGCTTACACAAAAGTGCCCGCAAAGTGGCTTATATAAATCTTGTATGTTGACCAAATATGCGCATCTCTGTTCTCCGTAACAAGAAAATAACTTTCTGCATAAAACTTGAACATGCGATTTCGTATTTGTTCGTTTTGTTTTTTCGTTCTTTCAAGCAGAGTGAGCACTCGAGAAAAGGATTGCTTTATTTGTAATTCCAAAATTGCACCTAAATAAGCTAGCCTAAGTTCATATTTCTTTTTGTGCGTGTGTCCCTTAACATCAGCTGTTTCATTTCTGCCCACTTAATATCAGTGTTGGTCCTCATCGTGATTCAAGATATCGCTATACGCCGGTTCGATATCGGTACTCTGAAAGCAAGGCTGACACGAAATGACAGCACATAGTGTACATGCAAGATAATGAACCGCGTGACACCGGTAAGGGGGGGGGGGGGGGGGGGGGGGTTTACGTGCCAAAACCAGTTCTGATTATGAGGCGCGCCGTAGTGGGGGACTCCGGAAATTTAGACCACCTGGGGTTCTTTAACATGCACCTAAATCTAAGTACACGGGTGTTTTTGCATTTCGCCCCCATCGAAATGCGGCCGCCGTGGCCGGGATTCGATCCCGCGACCTCGTGCTCAGCAGCCCAACACCATAGCCACTCAGCAACCACGGCGGGTGACACCGGTAAGGTGCCTTGCGTGAATATATCTACAAAGTGCAGGGAACTATTGAGCAATACCAGATACCAAACAATTGTTTCCTTTCCTATAGCAGCCGTTAAAAGAGGTTCTTTTTTATTATTATTCCGGAGGATTTGCTGCAAGGGAAACGGCATTTCCACAAGCGATGGTTGTTGCGCACGCAGCGTTGTGCACTCTCAGGGAGGAGCACCTCATCAATGCTCAAATGTCTGTACCAGCCAAACTATGCCGTAAGGGCCTGCACAAATTCATTTCTTCCTTTCTGTCTCAACTAGAATATCGGCTAGCCCCAATTGATGGTTAGCCCAACGGCTAAGTGCCCGCCCTTTATTATTACGCATATCAAATTTTGTACCATCACTCGTGCCGTGTTATTACCTTGGTGGTGCTTCGTGATTATCCGCTTGTGCATAAGGATGACTTACCTTGGATTTAGCCAACAATGGACAATACGTTAAGCCAGTGGCATCAAAGCACTCTTGTCTTTCCTCGCTATACACCAACTCCCATCTACCCAAATATTCGACATACTTTTAAACTATACAAAAGCTGTAGTAGAAGATCGCACGACGACAGAATGCCTCAACGTGAAGCTGAGGACCCACTCCCCGCTCTCACAAACATACTATTACCTACAAAAATGGCAAGTGAAGCCTCTGCGAAAACGCTTGCCGACCGCGCTTGAAAGACTGACAATTACGTCGACCTTTGGTGCACCGGAGAAAACAACCTTTGCACGCAGTCTCGTATTTCCAGAGCCAACTCTTCTTACACTAGCGGAAGGTTCCTTCACTCACCGATTGACTGGGAGTGAAACGACGCTGGCGTGACGCCACATTCCAAGAGTAAACAGTGCATGTTCTTGGAAGTTAACTCGCCACGAACACACGGCATCGATCACGATGTCAAAGAAGCCGTTCTGAAAGCAGCGGCATTATTAGCGCAGTCCCTTCCCACTCTACCGTTCATATTTCTTCGTCACATTTTCGTTGCTCTAATCTGCTACTCGCCTCTACGGGAGGAATCCAATTACCCATCCAACCACTTTACGAGCGTGTTCGTTCTGTTGATTCCCGTCTAGCACCATGCGGTGCCAACGCCGCTCTCTTTTCAGAAAGATCCGCCCGACAAACGAATCGACGCCGCTCCAAACCAACTTCATCTGGTCACGGCGAGGAATATGAAAGCATTTATGCTGTGCCGCTGTCACGTACCAGCTCCGTTGTACGTCTGTCTTCCCTACGCGTGCTTTAAACAGCCGCTGGCGGAAGTCGCACCAACTGAGTATTCCGAATGCATCACCGCCTCGGATCGGGGCGGTTGGGCCCCGTCCCAAAGACTAAATGTCGGTCTCCTCAATCGCAGACGCCAGTCAAAGTACGTGACTCGGTTTTCAAGAGCGACTCGACCGGGACTTCTCACGGAAGTTCTGAGCAGTGCTTCTGAATATACAACTCTTTCTATCGCTGCGCTGGAAAAAAAAGAAATTGGCGATACGGAAACGGTATAGTTGTATGCACGTATACTACGCAGCCACGCGGTTTATCTTCCTTTGCTGCCTGGTTTCCATGCGGAAATTTATTAGGCAAAATTACTCCCGGCTCCGAATTCTCCTAGCGTCGCGTCAGTCTAACCTTAACCTAACGTAGCTCAACATGACACTGCACACTGGATACTTCTCTGTTTCTTGAATTTTACAAGGTTTTGTCTCTCTCTCTCTCTCTCTGTCTCTCTGTTTCTTGAATTCCAGCACCGGAATCTGAAAATGTAACCGCCAGGCCTAAACTTTCTTTACGCGTGAGCGGGGTCGAACTCTGCTCGTATGACACTGAACACCTCAGTTCAGAATTAAAAAGAAACACAAAAAGAAATAAACAAAGAGAAAACGAAAGCAAGAAAGAAAGAAACACACAATTCGCGTGGCTATAGACTGTGAACGTGAGCCACACGCATTCAACCGTCGTGCGCAGAAGTTTCACTTCTCAACGCGTGTGGCCTGAGCAATTGGACGCGCCCGCTGCCCCCAAGCAGGAAACCGTCGAGATCGAACTCGCTTGCATTGCAAATGAGGGTGGCCGGTACTGTGTGAAGTTTTTGCGCATTATGCGTAGGACGCGCAGAAAACTCATCGAGCGAAACTTTCTCTCAGACTGGTAAACTTCTTCCGTGACGTAAGCGTTAAGTGAATCTTCGCATAAAGGTGTGGAAGGAATGTCTGCTCTTGAGAAACGCACCAAAACCGGCAAGTTCAGACCGGTATCTCTTTTACTTTCACGCAGTTTCTCTGTTCAATAAACTGCAACTGAGAAAGCTGTTTTTCTTAGTGCAGACGTTCAGAATATGCGCACGATCCACTGGGAGATGCGATCGCTGTGCAAGCAGGGCCTTACAGCTCAAGAGAGAGAGAAAGGCAAAGCAAAGACAGGGAGGTTAACCAGAGGATTTCTCCGGTTGGGTACCCTGTACCTGGGAAGGGGGAAAATTGTTACGTAAGCAAATGAAGTCAAGCTATTAGGTTGCTTAAAGCAATTTCCAAAGGTCAAAAGAGAAAAAGATATATATAAAGAGACGTACCAGCGCACTATACGTAGCCTCTTCAAGTCGAAAGCTGAGCGGTGTTGGCGAGAGTGAGTGAAAAGTTGGAGACTGTGGCGGCGTCCATTACAGCATTTTTTTTTTTTTGTATCTGTGCTCCCCAAAAAGCGATAAGACTCCCAAACCTCGATCAGAAGCGAAGGGAAGTAACTCCTTTTCACATCCGTACACTTGAAACTTGTGCCTCCCAGTGCGACCATTCATTACGTGCAGTAATACACGTTCTCCTTTCTCCGAAAGCCCACTCACGGGCATCAGCCATCAGGGTTATTCCGCGCGACTCACTGCACGTAACTCTATGCACTCAGCGTTCGTTCGTGCCCTCGGGACATTCGGAAGCAGCGACACGGGTCATCAAGGTCGAGTAGCGTCGCCTTGTTTGCTCTGCGCCCAAACTGAAGCAGCCATCGCCGCTCAGGCGAAGGAAGAGAAGAGGGGGCTGAGAAGTGAGGTTGGCGCCGCTCTCTTCGTTTCTCCTTCTCGAATGAACGGCCGCTCGCGCGGGCAAAGGGCCGGGAAGCAGCTTAAAGCAGAGAGGAAACCTCAAAGGAGCACATCATCCTCAGGCTTCCCTATATAATACCGTCCTCGCTTGTCGCAGCTTCATTCAATCCACCCCTCTCCCTCTATCTCTCACTCTCTCACTCTCTGTATAGCTCCCCGCGCCCCCTTCAAAGCGAATTCAAGGCGAGCGTGAGAAAATAAACTGTCGATGCCGTCTGGGAACATGGCAGCGTGCTCTTATCGTTCGTGTTGTGTCGTTTAGCTCCTCTAGCGTTTCCGTTCCTTTAATTGTTTTGTTTCTTCGACGACTGTGTGTGTATTCCGTTCAGTGCTGCGTTCGGGAACTAACGAAGGAGCGGGAGAAAGAGACGGGCTTTAAAGCGCCACCATTGTCTCGCTCGAGCGGCTGCTGGGCTTGAAATGTGAGAAGAAACACAAAGCTCCGTCCGGATGGCTGTGTAGCAAAGCGGCCGGGGAATGAGGAAGGCAGCCAAGGGAATCCTAGGCAGGAATACGGCAGACGAAAACGCCACTGAACGACTGCGCGTGTAAGCCTTCGCGGAAATGGTTGAAATGGTTGTTGGTTCATTAAGTGAGCTTGCAATCAAATTATTCGCGCATAAGTGCTGACGCGCGTTCCGAGGGACCGTAACAGAGTTTTATCATACCATACCATAAGGACCTCGGTGGTGCCATTGAATTGCAACGTTTTGTACTCGAATAGTTGCCTTAAAAAAAAAAGTTCTTGTGGCTTTGTTTTTTCTTTTTTTCTTTTCATTTCGCTTGCATTTGTCACGCCACATTCGCTACTGTGTTTCCGTTCGTTGCTGAGTGAAAAAGCGTAGCGTGCGCGTCATAAGCAGGCGTTTTTGTGCATTAATAGTATGTGCTTGTGAGTGAGTGAGTGAGTGAGTGAGTGAGTGAGTGAGTGAGTGAGTGAGTGAGTGAGTGAGTGAGTGAGTGAGTGAGTGAGTGAGTGAGTGAGTGAGTGAGTGAGTGAGTGAGTGAGTGAGTGAGTGAGTGAGTGAGTGAGTGAGTGAGTGAGTGAGTGAGTGAGTGAGTGAGTGAGTGAGTGAGTGAGTGAGTGAGTGCGTGCGTGCGTGCGTGCGTGCGTGCGTGCGTGCGTGCGTGCGTGCGTGCGTGCGTGCGTGCGTGCGTGCGTGCGAAAAGATGCGTACTTGCTTTGCATTTACTGTCTCACTTATTGGTGAGCATTGCTTGAATCGGCAGGCATATATATTCGCGGACATCCTTCTGTGGCAATGAAGCATATAGCTACAGAGACGGGGCTTCTGCGCATGTCTTACCGCGTCAAGTCCAGCAGAGTTGACAGCGATTTCGGTTGCCCAAAAGAGAGATGCAAAATTAGCGTTGCTTCCACGTGCGATGGTTTCGCATTTGGCCCATCCGCAGAAGAGAACACCCAAAAAAAAAAGTTAACTTTAACACTCCGCGGCGCATTTCGTTCAACATTGCTGTTTTAAATAAGAAGTTAACGTTTCCTGTTGCCAGCTGAAGCTAACGCGAATGGGAATGTGGGACCTACGTCGGGAGCTCTCTTACTTGCGCGCGTTTTAATTGCCTCCAGCTTTCGTTTCACTGCCACCGAAAATTGTCCGCTAGTACAGTTAGACTTAATCATGCGTAAGCGAATATGTCGAATGCGAAACGCTTCCGTGTAGAAATCTGCGAAGGCACTGCGTAAACCGTCACTTTCTTCCAAGGCCCGTGCGAATAAAAATTACCTTTCATCTTCAGCAGAGACCTAAACAGCGGTCGGAGCCCATTGTTATCATTTTCGTGCTCAGCTGTATAGACAGAAGAAAAGACTTCAGGGATAATAGCAACATAGAATGATATATTGCTGCGTACGAGTTCCCTCACTTTGCTGCGCATAATATACTATTGGCCTATATCTATGCGCAAGCTCGCTCTTGCGCATCCGTTAACTTTAGAGGCACATGTTTTATGCGAACCCTATGCAGTGTCCTCGTGAGTACGCAGCAAAATAAATAAATAAATAAATAAATAAATAAATAAATAAATAAATAAATAAATAAATAAATAAATAATAAATAATAAATAAATAAATAAGCAAGCATGTTCATTATCAACCGTACGCAGACGGCGTGTAATATACTGAAGCGGTACAGTTACACGAGGAAGTCAGTCGTCCCTAATTGTTTTCGCACTGCTGTGTATGCAGTTCTTTTTCTTTTCTCACTTTCTTTTTTAAGCCTCCACAGTGACCTAATTAAGGCACACTGAACGAAGCATGCGCTTAATGCAGCGCGATCGAGCGGCGGAGACATTACATATAATGACCTCTGTAAACAAAGGAAGAAAAATAACAGGACCTGACCACGATAAGCAAGCGGCGTATACTATGATATAAAAAGAAACAAGCAAAATATCGAAAGAATCGAGAAGAGAGAAGCTATCAAGTATCTTCAGTCTCCATACACCTTGGAGTGTGTGATGCCGTTTCATTTTCTTTCTTCTTATTATTATTATTATTATTATTATTATTATTATTATTATTATTATTATTATTATTATTATTATTATTATTTAATTAACGGCAGATCTTGCATATGAGCACCGCGAGAGCTGAAAGGCACTATTTTACCAAAGAACACGCAATAGAGTTTGGAAAGGAATTAAAACACAAATGTGCTTAGATTTAGGTGCACGTTAAAGAACCCCAGGTGGTCCAAATTTCCGGAGTCCCCCACTTACGGCGTGCCTCATAACCAGATCCTGGTTTTGGCATGTAAAACCCCATAATTCAAATTTTTTTTTGAAAGGAATTAAATATTTTTGTGTGGCTTCAACAGCACGTGAGTTCTTGACGCCGAAACAATACGGCTGCTTTCTTTTTCTTATTTTATTTTAACCGGCGCGTTTCGCTTTATGGCGTCGCCGATACGCAAATATATATTGACAGTCATGCCGAAAACCGACAATGCCATAAAGCACACCCAGCCTGCAAGAGTTTCGGCAGAAAGAAAATAGAAATAGTAATTTTCTGCCATTCCTTCGGTAAGGGCAAGAGCTAAAATAACAAGGGACTGCTTAAACCGAAAAAAAAAAAAATATGAGACTCTTGACAGAACGCGACGAGAAACGGTTATCAAAGGACATGGTTGAACCGACGCCTTCTTGATAGCCGGCCTGTGCACTCTGCTATATGGAGCCATGCTACTTGGAGCGGAATTTCCATTGGCAAGCCCGGCGTGACGAAAGCGGTGACGTCAAAATCACCGCGTCTTACTCGGGAGCGTCCCCATTAGATTCTATGGTGGTCGGGCCAGGCAGCACGGCCTCACGGGTCGGAGTGCACCGGCCTTGTGCTATCTAGGAGGCGTTGGTTGAACGCATAACGACCGTAGAAACTTGGGATAAGAAACGAAAACGTTGGCCGAAACGATACGTTAAGCTACTAGTATAGTTTTGTTCACGTGTGCACGAGACGAGTGAAATGGAAACTCTTGACATGCGGCACGGAAGAATGACTGACAGTTCTTTAATTTTTTTTAATTCTAGGGTTTTACGTGTCAAAACCGCGATCTGATTATGAGGCGCGCCGTAGTGAGTGGGTTCGGATTTATTTTGACCACCTGCGGTTCTTTACCGCGCACCCAATGCACGGTACACGGGCGTTCTTGAATTTCGCCCTAATCGAAATGCGGACGCCGCGGCCGGGATTTGATCCCGCGACCTCATGCTTAGGAGCGCCTACAAAGCAACCACGGCGGGTTGACAGACAGTTGAGCTAGTTTGAGAAAGTTCCATGTTTGTAAATGAACCGCATGCAGAAATACACAATGTGTGTGTGTGTGTGTGTGTGTGTGTGTGTGTGTGTGTGTGTGTGTGTGTGTGTGTGTGTGTGTGTGTGTGTGTGCGTGTGTGTGTGTGTGTGTGTGTGTGTGTGTGTGTGTGTGTGCGTGTGCGTGCGTGTGCGTGCGTGTGCGTGTGTGCGTGTGTGCGTGTGCGTGTGTGTGTGTGTTTCTTAATTGGCTTTTTGCGCACTTGTGTCTCTCGCGAGGTATGATCAGAAGTACGGACAGAATACGGTGTTATTCGTCTCGCATATGTCTCGCTGAATTACGAAAGACGGAAGCGAACGAAGTTTTTCTCGCAACCCTCATGGTAAGTATAGTAACGTCATTAACTCGCGTTAAAGAAATGAAACCCGAGGTTGCTAATTTCGGCTGCCGTGCAAATGGTTCCAACAACGTCGTACACGAATGCATGCACGTACTTGTGATGCGACGTGCACCTCGTCATCGATTCGGTATAAAATAGCGAAACTATACGCTTTAAGCGTATTTACAACCAATAAGACAATGAACAACGCCGAATAAACAGCCCAGCAGTGCAGGCACGGCCATGCTATGCTTTAGTGTTTTGAATATTGCGTGTCAAGCGATGCATTGCGGATGCATCCTCATGGTTTTAAGAAGTTTGAACAGCTTTAAATCTAGTTAAGCGTTATTATTGGAGCTGCATTAAATTCAGTTTACTTTTACTCACTTCACCGTCGTTGTTTGTTAAGTAATGAGACCGTGAGAAGATAGGTTGACAATGGGCCCGCTATCCCAGTCCTTAAAAATAAGCTCCAGCCACTAAGTAATGCAGGAAAAGAAATAACAGAAAAAAAAACGGAGAAAAAACATGCAGACAGCAAGAGAAAAATTTGGAGAAATTCGAAAGAGCTATCGCGTTACTAAGGCATCCCTTAGTTAAGCATCACTTAACTCGAGCATAGCCTACTATACAATATGCGTCGGCAGAGCTCGCTGTATCACGACATGCAAACGTCCAGTCATAGCGTACATTACCACAACAGTCTGTATCTGTACAGCCAAAGCATGAAAAACAAAACTAAGGCGAATAATAAATCCAATGCTGTGTCTTATAAACACGCACGTATATATATATATTCAAACAACCTGCGGCGGCCGCGTCTTGTTCGTACTTGTTTTTTCGCTCTCCTATTATTTCTTTTTACGGAATAGGATAGACTTACGCTTATTAATTACGCTCACCTCCATCCAAGGGCTCATTCCTACGCATATCTATACATCCTTGTGATAATCAACGATAGATAAAGGAGTATCACCACGGAGGAACCGAAATTATTATGCATTCTTACTTTCGCGAAATGGACGGTGCTAACTTTTATCAACTGCTCTCACTGACGCGCAAACGCTCATTTACGTGCATATATTCATATCGTCAACGAGAGATAAAAAAGCACCGCCATAAACGAAGCCCCCGAGATACATGAAGTAATTTCCGCAAGAAGGGCAGTATAAGTGAAAAATGCGGTAACGCTATAGTATGCGATAAGTATCGCGCAATTGACGTTGCCTCTGAAGGCGAGCACGGGAACCCGAGGGCGGAGCGGGGCGCGCGGCTTGGCGGAGAGTCGTTAAACCGCAACGCCCGTTGACGACAGTGTGGGTGGGCGGTGGCACCGCCGAGAGTGTGTCAGGATAAATAATCGCGCCGTTTCCGGCTCTGAGAAGCCCGCGGCACGGTCGGACGAATGATGACAAAAGCTTAGGTGGATAACGAGTGCGTCATACTCGAGGCGCGCGAGCATTTCATATCCGAAGCTCGGCACTAAATACTTTCTTGCTGTCTTTTTTTTTTTTTTTTTTTTGCGAAAGAACAGTGACATACGAACACGTGTACACAAGAAGTAAGCTTCGCGCTTTTTTACTAGTGCGGCCACTAAATATGCGTCGAAATACCTAGTTTCTCGACAGATGCAGCTAGCGTCACCCGTGCTTGCTGGTTGCTATTGCAGCTGATGATAGATGATTGCTAATGGCATCCAATTTGAACCGGAGTGGCGACAATGATCAGCTGACCTGCCTGAGCTGTGTCTATTGCAATAGCAAGTACTACAACTATATATTGGCAATATAGCATCTTCCCTAATTGTACGTTATCGTGTAAAGTTAACTAAGCCTGTGAGGAATTTGTCCCCATCTCTTCCCTGTGTTTTTTTTTTCCAACAAGACTGCAATCTTATATAGTTAACGCTAGCATCAGCACTCAACACACTGCAGTCGTGTAAGATGGACGTCCAGTATGATGATGGTGATGTGAATGATGATGATAATTTATTGATATGCCCTTTGAAACAGCGGTGACCAATACTCACCTAGCCTGCTTGAGTTAACCAGGTATGCTATACATGCTTTCCATTCTAGCCTTTTTGTGTCCATTTCCTTAATCTTTTTTTCTCGTCCTCGTAACTTCTCTATCTACATTTTACCACTATCTATGCCAGTAACGGACCCGGTCGTATTAATCTGTTCCCTGCTTTTTTTTCCACCAATACTCTAAACGTATTTCGCTTATCTCGACTGCTGACCGGTCGATGCTTCCGTCCACTAAAAACGCAAGCGCTTCTGTAAGGTGTACGTTACCTATGGGTCTCACTCGGTGAATCCCTTCGCATTCTATTAGGATGTGCTGAGTGGTCTCCGGATTTTTGCTAGAGAATAAACACATGCCTTGTCTCGTTGCGAGTAATTTGCTCCGGTATCTTCATGGCTGGAAGAGTGCCCCCTTGAGTCACGCAACCTGCCAGATGGAATCGCCTATTATCTCTTGCTGGTTACGGTGCCCCGTTTGGGCATCACCCTATAGTGTGGCAAAGCTGAGAAACCTAATCACACGTCTTGAGAGAGTGAACGCGCTGCTCGGAGTTCAAGACAACGTGTTTCGAAAGACCACGCGGAGGCTGGTTTTTGAGTCGTGGCTCCATCATCCTTGAATACCCTTTATTTACCATCCTCAGTGACCCGACAGTGCAGCATCCGAGGTCTGCGGCACCGACGAAACTATCGACCACCTGCTGTGCCACTGTCCACGATATGCCCCAGAAAGACAAGAACTTGCTAACGCGCTGAAAAAACTGGACAATCGGACGCTTTCCGCGCAGGTGCTGCTGGAACACCGTCCCCATCGCTCGTCGGCCCATAGTGCTTCTTGAGGACGACGGGCTTGTGTCAACGTCTGTGACTATTCGTGCAATAACACACGCGTCAGCGAACTAACCGCTAATTTCCCTTCTTTCCTTCCCTCCTCTCTCTCCTTGTCATTTTTGTGTTCTCTCTTCCCATTCCCCTGGTGTAGGGTAGCCAACCGGACGTTATTCTGGTTAACCTCCCTGCCTTCTGCCTTTCTCTTGCTTCTTTCCTTCCTTATTTACCATCCTTGAATAAATTCAAAGGAGATGTCACCTCTTGGAGGCACCGCCTGTTTTAGATGCGAGAGCATGTTATGCTCGGGGCAGTGTCCGTTCTGCGGCGTCCGCACCCACACTCCGCATGCGCAACTCTCTCTCTTTCTCCTCTCCTACGCAGATGTGCGCTCTCCTCCCCTCTCCGCCACAGGTGCGGCGCAGCAAATCATTGCATATAACTTTCTCTCTCACTCTCTCCCTCTCTCTCTAAGGGTACGCCGGTAGGCGGCGCAAGTGTCGCGGCGCAGTATAAAGCGCGCGTTCGCTGTGCTTCCGTCATTCTCTCTGTGCAACGATGTGCGAAACGCCATGAACAACGTCAACATCGGCGCTAGTTGCAGCGGCAGCGCCACCGCCGCGGAGCAGAGGAAGGCTCGGGAAGCCGAACGTAAACGTCAGCGTCGGCAAGCGGACCCCGAACTTCGGGCCAGGGAAGCCGAACGTAAACGTCAACGTCGGCAGGAAACTTCTACGGAAGCAACACGGGCTCGGCACGCCGAAGTGGAACGTCAGCGTTATCAAGCCGACCCCGAACTCCGGGCTCGGAAAGTCGAAGCGCAACGGCAGCGTCGAGCGGCAGCTTCCGATCCCGAAGCGACGAGGCAACGCGAGTCTGCGGCCAGAGCAGCAACACGTTCGAGGCCATTACAATCACATTTCCCAAGATCACAAACGTAGATGGTAGAGTACAACAAGACCTACAGACAAGCGCCCTTCATACCCGCAGGAGACTTCAACGTAGACATACTGACAACCGATTGGCTGGAGCAGCACATGAAGGACGTATACTCGTTGCGATGCATTTCCCAAGATCACAAGCAACCCACCACCATCAGGGGAACGTGCATAGACCTCGTCTTCGCAAATTTCAAACTCGACCCTCTGCAGCAAGACCCATTGACGCTACACTTCACCAACCACCAAGCCATCGTCTTCAAGATACCGTGCGCACCGACGCTAGGAATCACGTACGATCTCTAAATAAAGACGCAACAACCCCGTACAAACGTCTCCTCTCTTCTCAATACATTCTCTCACTCTAACTTTCATTGGGTTGTGTCGCCAAGTGAAACGAAACAGAAACTCGATGCGCACCCCCCGCGATGCTTTCGCATCCCACCATAGTTGCCCGTAGGGTGAGATGATGGGATTTTTTCGGCCTCCGATGTCATTACAAAAGATGCCTCAATAATCTGGGAAGTATGGGCTGCTCTCGCAGAGGAGCATACTTTCCTGTTTCTTTGTCTGGTATGCTGGGTTGATGGTGCGGAGCAGCGGAGTAGTGATATGGTATGCGTCAGTAAATGAGCTCGTGATGGCATCTCACAGCGAAAAAGAGAGAAGAAAAAAAGTAAGCCAGAAATAGCGCGCTCTTAAGATAGGGGAGAGAGAAGCTCTTAATCGGAAGGCAGATATATATATATATATATATATATATATATATATATATATATTTTGCCGGCGTGCTTACGACTGCTGACATGCGACTCAGCATAGGGATGAGGAAGGGGAATAAAGGATTCCAGAGGGCTCTCACAGCAAAAATTGTTCGCGCCACGGTGAATAAGCGAACTGCCACAAAGATGTGCAGTTAGCGCCCTGCCGCGGTCGCTAAGTTAGTTCAACAGCAAAGGCATTCCGCTGCTAAGCACAAGGTAGCACGGTTCCATTCTCGACCACGGGAGCCACATTCCGGTGGGTGCGGAACGCGAAAACACTCGAATGTCGTGCTTTCGGTGCACGTTAGAGAAACCCCGGGTGGTCGAAATTAGTGCCACAGCCCTCCGCTATATAAGGCACCTCTGACAGCGCTTCTGTGTCTATCGGTCGTTAGATACCGGCGAGGGCGATGAAAGCAGCACGGCTACAGTTTCTTTAAGGACAAGAGACCTGCACAAACTACTGTATATACTTGAATTGGTGTCGCTTGTGCTGCACGTGATCCTGTGCTATAATAATGTGTGGCGACCGTTACCGGCTCAACTTTTCCATTGCTTCCATACTACGTTAAAACATGTATCCACGAGACTGCCGCAAGCAAACAGGCGGAAGCACCTGCCGCTTCCGTCAAGCTCCCAAGGACGTGCACGTTGCAATCGTGCAGCGAGAGTTTATTCTAAAACGTAGTGCGACTTCTTCGTCGCACACGCACAGAGGCCGGGCTTGGATTAAACGGGCCCTGAACCACCCCTAGGGTTTTGTGAAATAACGTAGTCCGCGGGTAGCATACACTGCTGCGAACATCTCGGCCAAGTTTTGCTGTCGTACGCGGTGTGCGTGCAAGCGGAGCGCGAAGTCACCTTTCTCTCAAACGACCTTGTTTCAACGAGCCATGATCCTCATTCTCTTCTGTGTGCTTTATTGCGCAATAAAGCACATTCCAATACGCGGCTGCTATTCGTCGCTGCGGTCGGTTAGACCGCGGCCGCCGCGAGGTCCCGCCACGAGTCCACTGGCTAAGCGCACTGCGGCTCTCTGAGGACAACCGCGTTTGGCATACGTTTAGCGCGGCGTAGGCATGAAAATCGGAAACTTGAACTGCGCGCCACGGTGACGTGTTGAAGGAGGAGCGTTGTGGCCCCGCCCCACTCCGCCGTAGCCTTCGCAGTGCAAGGCATTGAAGAAGAAAGGGGGAGCACAGCTGAGGCTACGTTTGATTGCCAACAACTCTGCTTCCGCTGAACGCATTGAAGTACTTTTTGCGGCAAAGTATTTCTGAAATAGCCTATTTTCACCTCAAATGTCTTTCTACATTTCGATAAAAAAGTGGTTCAGGGCCCCTTTAAAGTTCCGCATGTATAGTGGCCGCCTAAAATATCCGCGTCATTGTGCTTCTTCCATGGTCTTCTTTATGTAACGCCTTCGCAGACTGTGTGACAGCGCCCGCAGAAACAGTTCTGTATTGTGTCATCTTTTGCATCCCTTTCCCCCTTCTGTGATACAGGGCAGCCAACGGGAGATATCCTGTGGTTAACCCTCCTGTCATTCCTTTCTCTCTCTCTCTCTCTCTCTTTCTCTCTCTTTGTGGGGGGTAGAAAACCGAACGTCTTATTTTGATTAACTTCCCCACCCTTCCCCCTTTCATTTTCCTTTCGCTTCACTACATTACGCTAGTGGGAGTTACGAGATCTGTTTCAGAGCGCGGCAGAAAGCCCCTGAAAATCGCGCATCGGAGTCATATCGGAGTTAAGAAGTGCTTGCCAATGGCAGACTACCTTCGCTAACGACACGTTCAACACCACGACTGGCTGGCGTCTGCCCTTGCGAACCAGTTCTATCGTAAGAACTTCCTTGTGATTACGGGTCAGATAAAGACATGAGAAGGAAGGGAATTGATTGAATACCATGGACAATGGCATTCGACTCAGCCGTTGGCGGTGCACTCGCACCCGTGCACTTCAAACCTTTCTGCGACGCTATCAGTTATTGTGCAATGGCGGCACGCATGCCAGCTTTGCATGGTGCAACACAGACGCGTGCACTCCAGAGGAACATGCATGAAGCTCTGGAGATAATGAACCGCGACTTATGTATTTCCAGCGGTCATTCGCTGAACAAGCAATTCTACACTTTGTTAATTAGCAAATAAAAGAAGGCTTCTAATCAAAAGCCGCTGCACTACGGGTAACGAAAAGATAATATATATTGCCGTATCGCGCGGAGGCATATAGCACTTAGATGCGCTACTCCACTTGTTAGGCACTTATCGCGGAGTGCTCGAGGGTTTTCTGAACCCTGACTCAAGCTGTCTTGTTGCTGTTGACATGCCAGCGAGAATATGAGGTCGTCACACCGCTCGACTACGCTTTTCCTTTTCTTCTTCTTTAAATCTTATGGTTTATTCATAGAACGGTTGAGAACTGGGACCGCTTGGGCATAGAGTAATACCTAAAGTTTGGTGAACAAAACGACGCCGCCAAAAAGTGGGACCATACTAACTTGACATTTGGTAACGTTAAGGTTACGCTGAATCTACATTCTAAGGGCGCACGGTGCCGTCAGTTTGCGGGTGAACGCAACCAAAGATCACTTTCCCGGTGAAAGCTGTAGGCCTCGTTTGTGTGGGTACGTGATACCTACGCCACGACCCTTAGCAGTCTTGCTTGACCTTGTAGGAGTTTTACACCTGAAGCCCATATGCAGATGTCTGCATACTCGTATATGGATAGTTATAGCTTTAAAATATCATTCTAAATCATGTTCCCCTTTCTCCCCGAACACGGTAGGACATCGGTGTCTTGCCTGGTTAACCTCCCAGGCTCTGTTTCTATTTACCTCTCTCTGGATCTACATTGCTCTATATGGACGGTTACTAACAGACTCTGATCAAACTGCGCATTCTATGTTCAAACCAAAAATAAAAAAAACCTAATTGATCGATGCACTGATTCACGCTCGATAAACCACGAACCTGCAGCGAGCTTCTGTTCTGCATGGTTATGCAACGTGCGCTATATCGACGACTGTGCTCATCCAACATGGCGGTCTCATCTTTGAAGTCAGTGGGTGGCATCCAATGCCATTTCCCCTCTCCTTCTCATCTTTCTTTTCTTCAGACGGGTAGCCGCGGTGTGCCATTCAGAAAAACAATAAGAGCTGTCGTTCTTCGTCTTTCGCGTGGTGTTCATGTTTTCATGCAACAACAGAAACAACACCACTACAGTCACCATTTGGTGCATATCAGCACTTTGCGGTTCAAATAAAGTGAATTGAATATCCGAGATTACAGCAGTTAGCGGAGCCCGTGTATATTGTGGAGCACCGCGTCACGTTTTCGCACCCATATCCTCAGCAGCGAACGCGCAACTTACGTCCTCGTCGTCGGGAAGCGAGGGACTCCTTCCGCCGTCCATGACGGGCAGCGAAGGAGTGCGGCGAAGCCGGTCCGAGATCTTCCGCCGCAGCGCACTCCGAAGATCCAGCCAGCTCCTCTTGGTCAGGTCCTCCGGCGACTTCTTTAAGCGAGGAAGGGTGGCCACCCCGCCGCTGATTTCGCACACACTCGCCAGGGCCTTCATCGAGTCGGGAATGTCCTCCTCGCTCATTGCGTAGTCGAGCGAAAATTTTCGCCGTTGCAGTGCCGCTTCCATTCTCTTCGACGAGACGAGCGACAGGGCCAACCTGTCCCACGCGCTCGTCCTCCGTTCGCTCGCGGTCAGCTGCTTCTGCGCTCCGCCTTGGCCCGCGGCCAGCGGAGCTCCGGCGCGATAACCGGGCTCGGCACGCAGCGTTACGATATCGTAGCTCGCGCTTAGCGGGCACAACCCACCGGCGGCTTGCTCGG
The DNA here is from genome assembly GCF_013339745.2 of Dermacentor silvarum. Classification (NCBI taxonomy): domain Eukaryota; kingdom Metazoa; phylum Arthropoda; class Arachnida; order Ixodida; family Ixodidae; genus Dermacentor; species Dermacentor silvarum. The sequence goes on along the minus strand of NC_051156.1, from coordinate 136,493,274 downwards.
GCTTGTACGCGAAGGCAAACGACTCCGAAGACTTCCAGGTCGAGTCCGGTGTTTCTTTGCTACGAGAGCGGAAGGAGCGGGAAATGGCGGCGCGATCTCGGCGCTCCGGCTGCGCCGAAGGGTCAGCGCACGAGCCTTTAGGTTTCTCGCATTGTGCGCACGGTTTGGGAGCGCCCTTCTTAGTTTTCCGCATAAGATCGGACAAGAAGCTTCGGTGCTTGATCGATGAGTGCCCGGGCTTTGGTCACTTGAATCCGACGAGCAGGTGTCGACACTTCGCTATCGCTGCCTTCTGGAGAACCGCAGGGACCAGCCCAAGCGTGAGGAAAAGATTAGAAGACTACGCTGTACAACGGCCGATCTCTAAGAGCCGCACGGTGCAAGTTAGTTCGGGGAAGTCACGCTGTGTTGGAAGGCCACCAGGGCAACCGTGTTTATGCGGTTGTGCTTACTTCAAACGATGCACGGCACAAGCACTTACAGCGAGCGCGACACAAGAAGCCAGCTGGTGAGAGCCAATGCCGTTCGTGGCGTGCGGCCAGGGACACTAAATTTCCCTATAGCGAGAGATCGCTTCGGGTTCGCGCACAAAGGGAGCAGCTGCACAATGGCGCCGATCAGCGGGGAAGTTCGCATCCAGACGCCCACGACGATCACCAATCATTGGTCGAACCCTCCCAGCGGCACCAAAAATATACCACAGCCACTCACGACACCACCGCGGCCATTCCACAACACACAACACCGGCACGAAAACGCTAATCCACAAAGGCCCAGGAGGAGCTGCAGAGCCGTCCCGAGATCGAGACAGTGTCGCGGACGACGCGCGGAATCACCACCATGCCAACAGTGCAGCTGCCGGCGCGAATCCAAAGCTAATATCGAGAAGGTTTGCGAGTCGGAGGCCGGCGATAGCGATTCGTGTCCCAGGTAACGAGATTACAGGGCGCGCCGTTCCCTTTGCTGAAACACTATACGTGCCGCGGCCTTCTCGTCACCCGCGCCGACGCCCGGTTGCTTCCAGTTCGCTTTGCGACGCGGGGCCTTATCAACGCCGGGCGAAGGGATTCCCGGGGAAGCGGTCCGTGCAGCTGAAGCTGCTATAGACGATCAGGTCCTCTGCGCGCCGGCCAACGATACGGGCGCGCCGTTGTTTCTCCGTGGAACTGAATAGACAACCAATCTTACCAGTCCAATGCTGTTTGCTGTGTGGGACATGCTTGCAGGTAGAGTGCTTGTCAAAAGTTTCGAAGCCACTGAATGCGTGACCACAACTTTCGCCGGGCCGCGTATTCTATAGCTAATATAGTGAAGTCTGGGTGCAAAAAAAAAAAGAAAGAAACACACGTCGGTTGATAATAATAATGGTCCTTTCCAGCGACCTCGCCATATATGGCCTGCTTCAGGGGCCCGGCAAAAGTCTCTGGCGAACCAATTTGTTCTATTTCCGCGAGTGGCTTCGAAACGTTTCGCAATAATTCCACGTAATGCGAGATGTCCTCAAGCGCGGACAGTGCGCATTGTCATATCGTGCATTGCGCTGTCGCTTATCCCGCCACACTTTGTTACAAACCATAGTTCGACATTTTACAGCTTCTCTGGGCCGCATGGGTTCTAGCTCTACATTCTGTTCGTTTTTGTTCGTCGTACCAGAACCTTTGAACCAAGACAATAGAATGCCATCGCGATCATTACGACGAAAAGCGGCCCCGTCACGCTCGCTAGAGGCTATAGCAGTGCGTCACAATTCTGCCACGCCAGAACATATGAAATCGAAGCAGATATCTGAGCGTCGACGGCGAATGAGAACAACCCTCATACTCAGCTCCACTGTAATGAACAATGCCGCATCGATGCGCATCTAGAGTACGCGATAACACCGCTGATATTGCATTTGAAAAAAGCAGAAGCGATGAAAGACGGAATTTATAAAAAGGCACTGTATTAATTGCATCTTTCATCATCGATACAATATTGCCAGTGCGGAAAGTTTATTCATGAGTGTGTGTGTGTGTGTGTGTGTGTGTGTGTGCGTGTGCGTGTGCGTGTGCGTGTGCGTGTGCGTGTGCGTGTGTGTGTGTGTGTGTGTGTGTGTGTGTGTGTGTGCGTGCGTGTGTGCGTGCGCGTGTGCGTGTGCGTGTGTGTGTGTGTGTGTGTGTGTGTGTGTGTGTGTGTGTGTGTGTTTCGCATTTCGCTGGCTAGTTCGTAAACCAATGTCGAAGAGAGAGGAAAAAGAGAGAAAGCTGGGAGAGAAGAATGTCTCGTTGGCTACCTTACGTGGCGGGAACGATAATTTGGAATAGAAATATGAGAGAGAAAGAGAGGAAAGGAAGACGAGCTGATTTCGTCCAGCAGCACGGATTGCGCAACGCAGTCAAATGTGTTTGCACCGGCAATTCGTCGTTGGAAAAGCACGGAAGTGCCACTATTGTCGTGTAGGCCTAGAATCAGTCAAATCCTACAGATTGTCAATGCTCCCAACAAGGCGGCCGCCAATACCTATTCACTTCAACAGCAACAAAAAAGAAAAAAAAAAGAAAGGAAAAGCCATTACCGCAGTGCTTACAACCGTGCCCAGTTGCTCGCACAAGAAGGCGAACAGATGATTCAGGCATCAGCAATTACAAATTTCAGCGACACAGTTTTCCTGATTAGAGAAACGTCAATGTTAAGTGGCAGGTACCGATTGAGGTAAAGAGCTGAATTACAAAAAAAAAAGGTAAAAGCATATTGTTTCATGTGTTTGCATGCTTCACGGTAACCTCGACGGCACATTTTACGAACACGTCAAAAACACTTGCCTTCGAATTATTGCAGCAACGGTTGTCATTGTCCTGGTGCCGCTGACGCCGGCTTTGCAGTCTGCTGCTCTTGCAGGCTCGATTTCGTGCTAAGTTTTTAGTCCATACTGCAGCTTCTCCAGAGCAGATACAATTTTCGTGTGCATCTATGATATGCCTTTAGCATAAGCCGCGACCTTCGACAAGTTTCGAAAACAAAGGACGCATACTATATATTTCCAGCGCTCGACGCTATCTCCGCGAAAAATCCGCAGACTCGCCTCGGCTTTTCTTTATAAGGTCCCCATAAATCACCATGAGACAACAGGCGCCGCCGAGAGACAGCTATATAGACTGTTCCCACGTTTTGGCGGCGATAAGGGCAATGTAGGCTGTGGAAACAAAGAATAAAGCGAGACTCCGGGCATCGACTGATGTAAGGTCGTCGGTCTCGCTTGAGGCACTGCTTGAATACATTGACACACCTTCCCGCAAGGTGTCATTTGCTTCTCGAGTAGGCCTATAATACCACCGCTTTTATTGATGTCATCGCGCATGCGTAAGTATGCCGTCGTAGACTTAGTGTAGCACGCCTCCTATAGTCAAGGTGTTACATAAATTCAGATTTTTTTTTTTTTTGGGGGGGGGGGGGGGGTGGAGTGGCGACCTTCCGAGAACCAAGATGTGGACTTTGAAAACATTTAGCTAATTATGAGTGTAAAATAATAGGAAAAGATATACAGACAACGAAAAGGGAGGTTAGAACAATAGTGCAGCGTTCATTTCAATTCAGGGTTTAAGCTACGTACGTGTATAGTAGCTTTTGAAAAATATATGTGACCGCACAGTAAGAATTTATCAGCTAAGTCATCATCTAGATCTTCGGTGTGCCGGAACATATCCGTGCGGCATCGATTTCACGCCTGGCGCTCATTGAAATGCAGTTGTCGCCACCGGGAAGCCAACGCGCGACTTGGGTGTCAGTTCCAGCCACTCCGTCGCTGCCGCAAATCATTCGGCGCGGCCTGCGCGTCTTGAATTAGAATAATGCAGGAAAATAACGTGTATATGGCATTGCCTGTATGCGCCTGGTCCAAAGTCACCGCGAGAAAGACATCGTTAGATATACCGTTATCTGAACGTATAAACACAGTGGGAATGCATACATTTGCTGCTAATTTCATGCTTCTCTTTCTAACAACCGTCGAGTTCCATATTATGCCTATATTCACATCGCTTACTATTTCGTATGCTTAATTTCTCCTAAATTAAGGCAGTAACTTTGATGCAGGAAGCTCGAAGCTTTTGGGGTCATTTGTTAGCATTGAAGCAGACAATCGCCATCGTTTCATTTTTTTCTTTTCCTTTTTTTTCGCTTTCACGTCTATACTTTTTCACTATGAGCAGGACTCCCACGAGGGAGACAAAACAACGATTCTAATTAAGGTTTGTTTCCTTTGGTTTGTTAACATTTCGGGGCTTTAAAGATGTCACGCACCGACGATGAAGAATTGGTCAAGAATCGGATGGCATTAGAGAGAGAGGGAAGGAGAGGGGCAGGGAGGTTAACCAGAGAGGAAGATCCGGTTTGCTACCCTACGCTGTGGAGAGAGGAGAGGGGTAGTAAGTGACAGTGAAGGAGAGATAGAGAAAGAAAGATACACAATCACAGTCGGTCACTGTATGTCATTGCACATTATAGTAGCACTTGTAGCACTATAGAAGAAATACATATTGTCTAGTCTAGAAAGTAAGCGACATCTGGAAATAGTGAACAATGTGACGATGCGGAAGCAGTGTCCCCGTCCTGCTTCTTTTAAAATTCAGATTTCCTGTCTGCTGAGTCCTAACAATTCGTTGTTTTTGCTATGCCGTTGTTATACTTCTTTATCTGATTCTGTATATCACTTCTACATTGCCTGGCTATTTACCTCGTTTGTCACCTCTCTCGCTATTATCCTAACCGTTTATCAATAGCGATTCTCCTTTGTAGCTCGTTCTTTGCGAACTTCTTCCATAATAATTAGCGCATTGACTAGTAGAATCAGTTAATGTCCTACATAGTAGACCTGGAAGCTTGGATGGTTATCCTGTGTATCGCGAAAAGTCTGCTATGACGTGGCAAACACAGGCAGTTCCGCCTTATATCACTGGCGTCTCAGCTTAGTAAACACGCTTGGGAGTTCGAAACGCCAAGCCCCGCAACTTGGTCACCGCATCGCTGGTTATCGTTAATTGCCGTTGCATTGGAGCCGGTGAATAATAAAACATGTCTAGCGAGGAACTCTATAGCGACGAAGGGGTATAAATCACCGCCGAAGCACTCCGTACAGATGGTTAACCAGCGAAGCTGAAACGTGCGGCCCCGGTGTTTGTCACTGGATTAATCCCGAAGGTGCATTAAAGCCTTTCTCAATTATTGGTTACGTCTTTGTGTTTCTTAATCAGGTTACACACACTTTCGGCCGCGATGAAGAAAACGACGTCGCTGACGGTGTGCCCGCAGTCCGCGGTTGTCGCATTGCTGCTTGCGATTCTTCAAAATTAAATTGCTTCAAAATTTAATCTGTCCGTCACGGTAAGACACTGAATGGCTCATACCTCTCATACGTCTCATACCTCATACGTCTCATACCTCATACCTCTCATACATCTCATACGTCTCATACGTCTCATACCCCCGTAAATGCGGCCTCCCCATTATGACGACAGAAGTGAAATTCTACGCTGGAATGATGAGCGGCAACGGTGCCAGCTGTGGAAGAAGACGACGACGCTCGAGCCATTGCTGATGATGATAGGTTCTGCGTACAGGCGACAGACGGACCAATCGGCTAGCCATATACAGCTTCGCTATAAAAATAAACAAAAATGATAGTAGCGTCGCACGAGTAACACAGTTTGCAACTTCAAAACCCAACCTCCTCCCCAAAGTTGCAGGATATGTTCACAGTACATTTTGTAGCTTACAATGGTCCTTTTCCGAACACAAAACCTCTTCGCCTTGCGAGCACAATAACTCCACTTGTAGAGCCTGAAGTATATCTTAGAGCACTGTCTTTCAAAAGTCAACATTTGTAACCTGTTTATGTCAGCACTGTTGTCACTGCGACTGAGGAACTTGTACTCGCCGAACGAGTTGGTTTCACCCGTTTCTAGTTTACACAACGCAGGCGTCGGCCTAAAAATGATGGGGATCAGCAAGACAAAGGCCCATTGTGGGAATTTCAAATACAATGCCTTGCCGTTGACAGTGCAACAATAGCAACAATTGCAACGATAGCCTCGATTGCGCTCCTGACATCCAAGGGCCTATAAACATGCACACGTCTGTACTATTTCGTATGCTTTCCGCGGCAAGTGGTCACGTTGCGCTCTTGATTCTTCTTTTTCCTTTCTTTTTTTTTTTTTTTGCTACGTGTTCACTCCCTTGTTGGTCTTATCACTAATAAAAACGAAAAAACGCAAGATCAGAGTCTTAACGCTTAACATAGCTTCATGTACTCTTTATTTTTTATACTTATCTACAGCAGCGAATGCTGAGCACGTTGGGTTCATACTTAATTTGTACGTGTCTGCGCTTTGAGACATTTACTTTAAAGCACTGTAGGCTGACTTGACGACCGTACGTCGGAATCCTAGCAGAATATTCGCCACAGTGTCCACGCTCTTTGAAATGGTTTAAACAGAATCGCTACGAAAAAAAATGGCTGTATAGTACGCGGATGTGGTCAAGTCCACGGCAGCAAGCGTGTTTCGAATTTAATTCGTTACTGGTTTACGTAAGATTCCTTTTAGCTGACGCAGGTAAGAAAAAAAAAGAGAAAGAAGAAATCTCACCCTGCCCGTTCAGCGGACAAGCTGCCACTGTGGAGACCTCGCTGTTGGGTTCTTGTAGCAGAGACACGCCGCCCGAGCAACCCCACTCATCGCGCAGATATTTTCCATATCAATATGTTTTATTACATATTCCAGTAGAAATTCAGCCGGGGCTTGGTGATATCTGATAAGTAATTGGGTCAGATAACCTATATAACGGCCTGTATAACGTCGTTCAGCACCAGCGTTAGTGATAAGCTGCAATTCCCAGCTCTTACTGTCGAGAACTTGCACGAAAAGGAATCAGAAACAATGGAAGTGCTGCGCGCATGTGCACTAGCTGTGTGGTGTGCACAATATCGAACTGTCAGTGAAAGGAAGCGTGTGGATATTAAACGTCCGTTGTGCATAGCATTCTATTTCATCCACCTTGTGCTGCCTCTCTGACATCTTCCTGTTTCGTTTCATTTGTTTACTTAGTATTCAATGGTCGCTCACGCACTGTGCGCATTTGAAGGTACTCTGCGTATGTTGCAGCAAGCTCTCGCATCATTTTTCTGATCTGTGCGCCTTGGCCCAGTGCAGCTTTTCTTCTGAGTTTTCTTCTGCGTTTTGAGGGCTTGATTTATTCATTTATGAGCTTCAAGGAGGAGGAGGAAAGATAGAGAGAAGGCAGGGATGTTAACCAGAAGTGCGTCTGGTTGGCTGCCCATATATGAGTTTCCATGTCATAAAGCACCACTGGAGCTATACGAGGGACACCGTAGTGCAGGGTTTCGCAATAATTTTTGACCACCTGGGGTTCGTTAACGTTCGCCGCCTGAATCTAAGTACCCAGTCGTTCTTGCATATCGTCCTCATCGAAATCCCGCCGCCGCGGGCGGGAATCGAAACCGCGTCCTTGCGTTCCGCAGCATAACGCTATTGATACTTCGACACCGCATTTCCTTTTTTTTTTACATCTTTTTTTCTCGGTGTAGAGCTTGGCGAGTTTTATACCCTCCAGTTCTTATATAGAACTTGACGCTGGCCGACATTTGCTTGAAGAAAAGTGACAATTAAAGTACATAAAAATTTCCAAGCGCTCATAAATGCAACAGCTTCGCTGGGAATTGGGGCGTGATTCTGCAAAGCACACGGAGGTCTGCTGTGCGTCTTTTTTTTTTTTTCACTCACAATAAATGTTAAACGGCACACCGCATCGTCGCGTTGACGTAACTGTGACAAGCGAAGGGTCAGACGATGCCGCAATGCACTTTGCTTTTAATGTTATCGGAAGCTGCAACTGTAGTGTTTTTTTTCTCCCAGACTTACATAACTGATAAAAGAAATATTCAGATAGATGACCTAACACGGTTCCGAATCAACGCATGCGCATGAAATTGGCATCCTTCCCGTCGAGTGGCCTAACCTGGCGATCACAGTGGCGTCCGAGCCAGTTGTGAAGGGCAATACGGAATGGGAAAATGAAAATTGGTGATTACAAAATACAACCGCGGTGCGCTGACTTCTTACACCGCCATTCTACCAAAACACTTCTGTCACCTGCCTCTAGGAACAGTGCCATCGGCACTGCCCGCAGTCGTGTCGAGCTGCAAGCTGATCCAAGGCAAGGCAATTCAGAACTACCAACGCTAACGTGGAGCGGTGCGCGGGCCAGGCTGGGAATAGCTGGGTACGGACTTGGCACGAGCGGGGAATAAAAGAAGCAATGCCGGTGGACTCTGGTCTCTCGCTGGCTTCTGTCGCCATGTCCTTGCGCTCTACGCATCCTCTTGCTGAGTGCAGGAGAATCAACCAATCAACAAGCGCTGTGTCTTTGACCAATGTAGTTATAAATTCCTTTCTCGACGCCTCTCACACTCGTAACCTACGTTAAAATATCTTTAATCTCAACGGCAGCAGATATGGAAAAGCCCGGCGGGGTAAAACTAGCAGTATTCCAGCGTTGTTTTCTTCTTGCTATGATCGTGTCCTTTCAGCTTCATTGTTTCTTTTCTCTTGTTTCTATCTTACTTTCTTTTTTATAGGTAGGGTTCCCAGCGAAGTACTTTGTAAGCAAAAACTTCCCCAAAACTTCCCCATTTCTAAACTTTAGTTTTAGAAGTATAGAAGTATCCCCTTTCTAAATCGCATTCTCTTACGAAACGAATCGTTTTGGCACTGTGCCTGACCCCAAACGTTTCCCGATGTTCGCTAGCTTATCTATATAAGCTGGCGACTGGAATATCTTGAGCATCAAATGCACTCAAGAGTTCGGTGCTCAGCATCAATGATAAAATAACGCAGCACGATTAACCTTAGCCTCACAAGCCTCCACGAAGCACCGTCTGAGTTCTTTCTTGCTTGCTTGCTTGCTTGCTTGCTTGCTGGTTACGCGTTTTATTGGCTGAAACACATACGACTTCGGCTTCGTAATGCTTCCAGCGCGTCCGGAACAAAGCAAACAGCTTTAAACGGAACGCCGTTGGGAGGCATACATCGATCGCCCCACTTATCGTTGCTCGAAGCGGCGGGGCGTACTGAACAGCAAAGTCGCGCCTCACCAGCTCGGAGTTAGTCAACAACGGAAGGTGTAGCAAGCTTCATGGGCTAAGGAGCGTTCTTCAGCCAGTGTAAACACGTCAGAGATTAGTTTTTTTTTTCTTTCTTCCATTCGCCAGAGAGTGGATGCCTCTGCCATTTGCAACGCTGCATCAACTTCGTCAATGCGCGCAACTGTGTCAGCAAGGCAGCTTCGTTTCATTATTTCTTTGGCTTTCTTCTTTTTTTTCAGGTTAATGGTGCATGACTTACAGACCAGTGTGAGAACAGCCATTTAGATAAGGACAGAAAAAAGAAAAAAAAAAAGGTTTGCGAACATATACTCGACAACGTATATAGTAAACCTCGTGCGATGAGAACCATATACGTTGAAAGCCCCCATGAAAAAAAAAAAACGGCGCAACCTTGGCATGCTAAATATGCGTTTTCTTCTTTGTCATACACTGCTCGCTAGCCATAGAAAATGCGTAAGTAATACGATCGACGAAAAACAAACAAACATATATATATATATATATATATATATATATATATATATGTACACGTCGATAGTTTGCCCAGAGCAAACAACTCGAGTACTGATAAAGCGTCAAGAGAAGAACATATTCAGAAGCTCGTATTACGAAGAAACATTAAGTTCAGTTGACAATATCCCATTCGAGTGCATTGATAAAAAAAAGCGAACTATGCATAATTACGGTATGCGTTCGCACGGAAGACTTTGCGCGTCACGAGAGGTGCCTGTCCGTCAAAATACGCGTCACATCACGTTTTATATGCTAATCTTATCGATTACATTGAGGTAGAGATTTGTATTGACAAAGAAATACGTGTCACGAAATATGCAAGTTGGCGCGTGTTGACATCGCGCAAACGTGTGCAATGTTTTCCGCGATATCGTGGATAGATGGACGGGTATGCACATCGCCCTCGAACATAAATACAAGCCACTGTGTACACCGAGTTTAAATGCGACGCATAATCCGTTTGTATGACCCACCTCATTATTGATCAAGGTGTTCGTGGAGTTGCTTGTTTAGCGCGCATGCGCTAAAACGGTTTTCGTTGAAGCGCGACGTAAAGCCTTTGTCAAAAGTGTTGAGGCCGTGGAGTGTGTAGACGAAATGGCTGAATTCGTTAATAAATTAATTACTTGGCTGATTGACTGATGGATAGACTAGTTTGATCCGTAGACTGATTGACTGATTGATTGATCGATTCATTGATCATTGGTTTGATACAATGGCATTGAAAATGGGAACGTCGGTGATCTGTGCAGCCGCCTTTTCCACAGCTGCTGATTGTCATGAGAGGAGAAATAAATGGCGTACTAAACAGAGGAAATTAAAAAGGAGGATTCGCACCAATCCAAAATTATGGATTCGCACCAACTAGCCCGCCAACGCATTGTGCTAAAAATGAGACATTTTCAAGAACTGTAGCACTCACTCACTTAAAATAGTCGCAGATCTAGTAGAATCGTCAAGACATTCGCTACAGTCAAGACAATATGTATAGCTATAGGCGCAACAATGAAACTATAAGGGAATGCCTAGAATATTTAAAAAATATATTACTTGAAAAAAGTTGGAGTTAATGATCGGACCCAACAGCAATACCGGCGAAGACAGATATTAAAGCTGTCGGCGCTACACCCAGGTCCTAAAACCCTCCTGGTGCTCGGAAAATTCGAAACAGTGAGAAATACGCTCCCTCTCCAATATCTAGAGCTTCGGAGCCATGTGAATTTTGCAGGGTTCCAAACAGGCAACTCGACGACGGCTTCAGTCACGTCTGCCGGTGGACTTCAAAACAAGTGATACGAACTTTATCCACCCCGGCATCTCAGTGGCTACGGTGTTCGGCTGCTGGAGCGCGACCGAGGTCGCGGGATCGATTCCCGGTCACTGCGACCACTGCTGATAACGGGGGAATTAAAAAAAAAATCGCTCGTGCGCCAAGCTTCATGTACGCGTCAAAGAGACCAGCGTGGTCAAAATTAATCCGGAGCTCTCCACTACGTCCTCTCTCAAAACCGCTCTGTTGCTTCGGAACGTTAAATTCAATCAATCAATCAATCAGATAGCTTGTTCAGCCGTGGGTGTGTCATGCCCACTTTGACTTGGTTCCCCTTGATTATTGGCCTCCAACTACCGACTTTGTGTGGAGGGATAAATGGCTAGGAAGTCTATTAGAAGCACGTCCGGTTTTCTATGCAACACACGAAGACGGCCAATAAAGGGATGCACGCAAGTTACAGAGCAGACTGTGCAAATATGTGGGGTGCAACTTATGCGCTTCCTACAGCTGGTTCGCTCGCTTGACCGTCCTATCTCAACAAGCAACTCAAGACAAGCAACTAGTGACGCAATACTATCGGTGAATTGGCTATCGATAGCATCAACAGAGTTCATCAGCTAGCCATGCTTTGAGAACGGCTATCAACACACCATGAGCGGTGTGATGGCTTTAAATGAGAAACAGGCGACGTCAGGCGAGCCGAAGGCACGCATCGCACGAACGTGGGATCACTTAAGACGAAACGTGCGATACGCGTAGTGAATGCAAAAGCAAACCCCGCATGTAGTTATAACAGTCGCCGCAAACAAACTTCAAGACGGTTAATAAACAACAAACGCGAAAGCCGTAAATAACTTTGCGATTGGAGTTAAATTAGTCAAAGCTCACTCACGCTCATAAAACGCAGTAAGCGCGGCTGAAGACTATATATGCCCTTCGTATATGCCCGAGATAAAGTTCACAGCTAAAACTATCTGCACTCCGGCCTGAGCACGTGGTCTTTCAGTTAGCGCTGGTATTTCCTTCCTCGGAACCTCACTCAGCATTACAACATAATTATAGAATAAATTCGCGTGGCATGCACGTTATTGCAGCTGCAATATATACGTATATGTCGGGTAGATTGTGCTTGTTCGAGAGCGAGCGAAAAAACCGAACAAATTAAAACAAAAGAAACAAACAACTCGGCGCAATTTCCTGAAGTGCAGCGGGTACTCGCTTTTACGGTAAATTGAGAGAAGATTGCCAGAAAAAGGAGAAAGAAAATATATATGAATAAATTCTTGCGCTTATAAGTGTGTGTGCCGCGCGCTTGGTGCTCTTAGTGCGCTAAGCCTCGCGTTTGCTCATAAGAGCGCTGCTCGCGTGCTCGAGTCTTGCGAACGAAAAAGAAGACAAAATAAAAATAAATTCGACGGAGTCGAGGCGTGATTAAGAATCTCGTCGAAGAGGTATTGGAGGAATGCAAACGTGTGCCCTCTCTTCCTTTCGACTTGTCATTTACGCATTTTGTTTTAAATTTATATCACGGCCCGGCGACTTTTTTATTCACGAATTTAGGCCCGCTTTATTTCTTTTCATCTGAAAAGAAATTAAGAAGAGATTAAAATGAAAAAAGAAATTTATCGCCGAGCTGCTCTTTCGTCACGCTTAAAGAGATGGCGGAGAACTTCGAGAATGCACTCGGCCCTATACTCTCTTGTTTGCCTTCGAGCAGGCTCCCGGAATGCCTGGCGAAAGCTAGCGAGAAAGCATATAATGTACAGAGCCGTGAGCCACCACTCGGGCTCTATATTAAGTCAGGCACTGTACTAATGTTTGCTTAGTGAAAGAAAGTATCCGTACGAGGGAGCTCAACTTCATTCGGGCCTCATACACTTAGTCGCTGGAGTCCAATCTTTCCGAATCATGAACTCTAATCAAGAAGACAGGCACCTATTGTTCCAGCACTATCACCCTACTTTTTTTCTTTTCTTTTTGTTTTCCTTTCTACTGATCGTGCGGGATGATAAGGGGAAATGATTACGGGACATTGTGCTTGCAGAAGACACCCCAAAAGCTTCCCACTATATCGCTTTCCTTCGGCCGCTATACATATTTGCGCGCTCAGATATATAGCTAAGCGAGAGATATCTATATAAATAGCGGCTTCTCGCTATATCTACAGGTTCCGGTGAGTACAGCCGATTTCTCGATACCTTCCGTCAGCCGCGACCGCTTCAAAACATTCGTGATATGGATGAAAAGAACTGCGTTCCAACCAAGCCGATATCTATCTGCATGCAGCTCTGCAGGGTACTTGACGTCCTTGTGCTGAGAAGACGAACTGACGAGCATAGCAGTTATCTTTAACATGATATAGTAAATTATATAGCCGAATAATTTCCTGGCACCCGCTATGTTGCGAAGCTAACGGAAATAAAAGATATAGCGATTCATTTATTCATTTATTCATTTATTCATTTATTCATTTATTCATAATCTGGGATTGATTTCCCAAAACATCGAGGCTTGCAAGTGCCGTTTGCATGCATTGGCCGGCCACGTGATCGCTAATACTATGTCCGACATTACGATTGGCTCTCATCTGATCTTACGAGCATTTCTAGCATAAGTGCTTCTTTTGCGAGCATTGACCTGACGCGGTGTAATTTTCTTCGGTTGCACAGAAAAACGAAATGTCTCTTGTCTCCGCGGAGTACATGATACTCTTCGAATCTCTAATACTACGGGGACAGCTACGGCTACTGATGCAGTGGAAAACATTACATTTGAGATACAGTAGAAACTCTTCCGACTGCACCACACTATTTGCGCTGACCGACTCGCAACAACGCATCGACAGTTTCTTTTCTTGTTTTATCCGCATACTTTTTTTTTTCAAATTTATCGGCGGGAATTTCGTAGCACTGGATTAGCGCAAGACGGTGGCACAGTTAAGTAACTTTAAGATCGACTAGAGGCGCACAAACAGATCGCGCCAGCACAGACGATTGATAATAGATAGTTCTCGCTTGAAGCTACACGATGCATGCCACCCTATGCACCGTTACAGCAACGTGCTTATGTATAAACTTCGTACAGAACCAACTGTACTCGTTGAGTCACATATATACAGGATCTTATTTTGCCATACCGCGCTTCACTTTATTAAATGCCGCGTTCGCAAGCACGAGTACACTGACTGAAGCTATCACGGTTTGTGCAAAGGTGCAAGTGCGCCAATTGCAGCGCAAGGTGCTTTTTCGTGCTGCTCATTCCCTATATATAGCGGCTCTTCGAAAAATGAATAAGAAAGATATTCATTATTCTTACGAATAAATTAGTCTGTCTCTCTAACTTCTGACGATACTTTCAATGACGCAGCCTTTTCATTTCCACGTTTCTTCGGCAAGAACAGGCTAAAACAAATTTCACACACCCAACAATTGCGCTGAAGGAATATTGAGAAACGGCATCGAGAGATTCGCTATCATATGCATTGACAAAGCGACCCGAATTACGTGGATTAGGAAACCGGGCCGAATTGCTTCTCTTCGGCCCATCCGCTTCAAATGCACGCGATGATGACAATGGCACAACATCAGATGACAATCGACTTCGCAATCCTACTCACGGTTTGTGCGTACTTTCAATCGTTTTCAAGTTGGAATGATCAATGCATTGAAATCGAACGTTGAAAGAGAGGATAGACGCCAACGACCGCGAGTGGAACACGTATGATGAAACGTCGTGTGCGACTGCAAATTAAAATTCACGGTTTTCTTTTGCTCGATGCCATCACATAGAGCAAGGCTTTTATAAAAGTGTAGCACAAGCTGGCAAGAAACATGCGCTGCGAAAAAAAGATCGAAGATCACCGCGCCAACCCATCGGCATTTCCAGGGAGCCAGTACACTTGTCGCCATCTGCCGGCCACCACGCGAGGCATGCCATGTGGCATTCGGCGCGGGACAGTACGATGCGTGGAATTAGAGGTTGGGCGGCAAATATAGAACGGAACTGAGAAAAGAGAGAGAGAAGAAAAAAAGGAAGTCTGCGTTCATTCACTCGCCTGTTCGTATGCATACACTTGTGCGCACTCACTCACTCACTCACTCACTCACTCACTCACTCACTCACTCACTCACTCACTCACTCACTCACTCACTCACTCACTCACTCACTCACTCACTCACTCACTCACTCACTCACTCATAGCCTACCGTATCAACCGATACTTTGTCAGCCTGTATTTATTCAGTGTGTCTATTTAGTGTCCCTTTAAAGGGAAATCCTAGGTGGTGGAAAGGAATTCGGCGCTCCCAACTACGCGTCCTCTCTCAAGCGCAGAAGCTTTCTTGAATTTTTACCCCTTGATACGGGCCCAGTGCGCGTATTTTCCAGAAAGTTTCGTAACGTTGGGCATATAATTACCGAAGACTGTCGACCGACGGCGAACCGCTATCACGAACTAAAAGCATGGCGAATTCGCCCCCACAATACCAAACGGGCTGCACGTTGACACTCAGCCGCCCACTGACTAGAATCACCGCCCCGGCCCGTACATTCAGCGTTTGCATGCCCTTGTGCAATAACTCCGAATGCATTCAAGCGACGCCGTAAGATTGTCCGCACTGTTGTTAACGAAGAAATGCCGACTTCAGGGGAATACGCAGAACTGAAATGCATTTATGCAGCGGAGGAATGAAAACGCGAAATTATTGGGGTGCATGCGGGAACTTTTAGAGAGATTTTTATTTCATAAGAAGACATTGCGCGTCAAGCTTTATTCGAAAACAAAAAAGAATTACATAAGTGGGCCACAAGTGCACCCCATCAGAAGTTGAAGAATAGAATGTCGATATGCCCAAATATCGTTATTCACACGTCCTGTCGCAGTATACGGACGACGTCCGGCCTTGTCGCTGCCGAGGTCTCCGTCCGCTCACTTAGGCGCCACTCACGTCTGCCTGAGCGACCGCGATGCTGCATAGCTGCGCCCATACATTAGCGGAAGGCTTTTGTTCGCGTAAAAAAAGAAAACATCTCTATAGCGTGTGCACCTGCGTCCCTGGCTAACACCGCCCGAGAGCGGCATCCCAAGCCGGCAGACTAATGCGACGATTTATGTTCATCCGCGGGGAACGGCAAAGCGTCTCTTCCTGGCTGGAGCCATGGGAACAGCGTGAGCCGACGTTTAGGAAAGAGTGAAGACAGAGTGGAAGCGAGTGAACGTCCTCGGGGTAGACCGAACGTCGCGGTCACTGGCTGCCTTTGCCGATTTATCAATACGGCAAAGTAGAGGCGTGGCCTCTGCTTGGCTACGCATTGAGCTACCAGAAGTACTTCAGCCATTGATTAACGCTGCCCCTGCATCTCGCGCAATGACGGCACCTTTAACCTCCCTTGTAGGCAATGGTCTCGATCAGATACTTTAGTTTGTTGCGTGTGAGTGAGTGAGTGAAATAACTTTATTTAGGTCCAGAGAAGACGCAGGGGAGACCCCGTGTCACCCGGCTATAGTCCCACGTAGGGACCGCCAAGCCGAGCTTGACGGCCCGATCGCGGGTGGTGGTGTGTTTTGCGTATGTTGTGTGCCTGTGACGTGCACTGTGCATATCAATTAATTTTTTTGTCATACCCATCTGGAGCTGAGTGGTTGGCGCGCCGCCAGGCAACGTCTCCAATAATATTACATGAAAAGCCCTTTCTCTCTTTCCAGTGCCCTCACTCTTTCTCCCAAGAGGCGTATCCTGGCGTAGTTCGGCCGGGAAAGACGCGTTCGTTTCAGTGATTACGAATAAGCAGCACTTTCTCACTCCACTGTAATTCAGTGTCGACTATATCGCTTCTCATGGAGCGCGCGTTCAGTTCTCTCCCATTCACAGGCCTTTCACTACCAGGGGAAAGCAGATATTAAGGAAACTTTGCCATAATATTATAGGAAATGCGTGCGAGGACATGTATGGTGAACGATAGTGAACAATGAGACGATGCAGAAGCAGTGTCCTTTAATGCTTCTTTTAAAATTCCGGGGCCGAATTCACAAAGCTCTTCATTCGTAAGTGCTCTTTGCCATTGGCTGGCGGCCTTCGATAATAATATGCCCAACATCAGGATTGGGTGGAATTTGTTCCTACGAAAAATTAGAGCGTAAGAATCGGTTGTTTGGTTATGTCGTTGTTATACTTCTTTATCTGTCTCTGTATATACTTCTACATCGGCTGGCTTAGCTATTTACCTAGTTGGTCATCTCTCTCGCTATTATCCTAACCGTTTATCAATAGCAATTCTCCTTTGCAACTCGTACTTTGGGACCTTCTTCCATAATAATTAGCGCATTGACTCGTAGAATCAGTTAATGTCCTACTATTCAATGGACCTGGAAGCTTGGATGGTTATACTGTGTATCGCGAAAAGCCTGCTATGACGTGGCAAACACAGGCAGTTTCGCCTTATATCACTGCCCTCTCAGCTTAGTAAATACGCTTGGGAGTTCGAAACGCTAAGGCCCGAAACTTTGCCATTCGCATCGCTGGTTATCGTTAATTTCCATCGCACTGGAGCAGGGGAACGCTATAGTGAGGAACGGGTGTATAGTTAGTCCCGTGGGCCTCTATTGCTATGGTAGGTGACAAAGGCAGATTCGATGCAACAGCTCTTCCGGAACGCAGAACACACCAATCCTTGGACGATCAAATATGTTCACCGATGCTTGCAACACAAGCCGACTAAAATGCTATAGATCTTTCACGTTCTTTAAAATTCCTATGCACGCAAACAAACTACAGCCGGTACAGAAGTTGGCATCAATGTAACAGAGGCGGGTTATTATTATTGTCATTTTTTGTTGCTAGAAGGTCTCTTGATTCAGTGGTGATAATGGGAAGGAGCTAAAAGTGATAGATTGAGTAGTAACTAACAAACGATACCGTGACGGTTCCTTCCCGTGCAAACTTATATTGGTTCGAATTCGTCCGAGCCATAGTATGCTTCGATGTCGAAGCAGTAAGCAGTGTCTAAGGGCCGCGGATTGCATGGCCTGCGCTTCCTTTGTCATTCTCCGAGACGCCTACGTATACACATAGAAACGCATTCGCGAATACCGCGGCTTGGAAGACAGCCACCGCCGCACCAGCACGACATCGGAGACCGGCGTTCTTGCTTACGGGTAGGCGCGTAGAGAAGAGCACTCGTCGTCGACTTGTTTGTTCAGGCTCTTAACCCGTTGTTGGAGCTGCGCAAACATGCCAAAGCCGCCGCCTCTGTGAGGACGCCGACGGCGCCGCATGCAGCTTCTTGGGGCGCTTGCATCGCGCTCAGAGCTCTCAATCGGAGGAGCGTCCGCAAACGCTGAACGCGCAGCAGCCTCTTTTACGGGTGTAGGCTGCCGCGAAGTAAGAATGTTATTGCTTCGTATGGGCGGCACGTGCGTAGTCCATCATCCTGACAGCCCCAGGACGCGGCATGCCACCTCCTGTAAGCACCGACGGCGGGCCGCGTCGATGCATCGGAGCATACGGTCAACGGCCGGCTTCGCTTGCGTGTTGCACCTTGTTTCTCGATCTCAGATTTTTTTCACCTTGAAATTTACACGTACAGTACAAGCTTTTGACAAGGTTCTAGCGCAGCGTATATGCGCGCATGCGCAGGTATCAGGAAGTTAAAGTATGTTTAGTAACGAGAGGTTGCTCGTCGCTCTGTACATTTTCCATCACTTTCCCATAATGTAGATTTTTTTTTTCTTGCGTGTACTAAGATTTACATTCGCGTACTAATGCGCTGCACCTATAGTCTGAGGTACAGACATGGCTGTACCTCAGAGGGGGTGTTTGACCTCAACCCGAAGGTGCCCCCACCTCAATAGGTGCTTGGGGCGCCACATGGGAAATGACCGCCATGGGAGCGGCCCAGACACCACTTTTTTTCCGTGCTCACGTTGGTTTCGACGGGAATTCAGGGCGCAGGCTCCTTTCCCAAGCGTATCACCCCTGAAGAAGGCCGAACGCCAGGCCGGGGTACGCTTGTACCCTTTTGAGCCAGTGGCTGCCCGGCGGCGGTGGGAATCGGACCCACAGCCTCCCGCAGCCGAGGCGGGCGCTCTACCACTAGGCCACGGCTGCGGGAGGCTGTGGGTTCGATTCCCTCCGACGTGCTCCAAGTGTTTAGAGCGCTGCGACTGTGCGTTGACTCTGGTGCTATCGTCCCTATTTGTTTGAACTCACTATATATAGCTATAGCGTGAACTGTTTGATGTTTTATTACTCTGGAACTTATTTCTTTATTATTATTTCACCCTTTTATTGTCATATTTTACTAAGGAACAGGGACAAGAGTTTATTATTGGTAAGTGTGAAATAGCCGGGTATTCTGGATCGAGCGCGGGAAACTCAATGCAAGGCCCGCAGTAGGTTTTCTAATACGCTGGAGCGAATATTCAGTTGTGGATACCTCAGCAAACCAATCGTTAGTTAGTTACCATATTGGTTAACGTGAGCTCACATAATATTTCGTTGTTGTTGTGTCTGGTACAAATTTACTCCCCATGGCCAAATACAAAGGTGCACAATCAATTTTACTTGATTAACAATGCATGGTGTTTGGACTTCATGCATAGGGTTAATTAACACCAACAGCATGGACGAGCGTCAGATGCAGGGATTGCCCTGAATGGAAATTTGGGCATGTTTGTTTTCCATCTTCAGCCAACAGGCACGAGAATGACCACGGCACGCAGATATAGACCGACAGCGACGAAGCACCTCTTCCAACAAACTTATTGAGCAGAAAACGGCATACATTTATAGAACAGGTGATGTTGCAGCGCATCGATGCGCAGTCGCGATCTATACCGCGTGTCCCGGCTAATGTTTGCCTAACTGTTCAACGAATAAATAAAAAGAAAGAAAAGACCATAAAACACGGTGCCCCATACAATTATAAGATCTACGGTATTCGCTCGCCAGAGGTCTGACGAGCGAACACCGTAGGTCTTAAAATCGTATCTCGCACAATGTTTTTTTAGATCTTATTTATTGTTGTTGTTGTTGAACAGCTCGGGTAACGTCATCTCGATAGGTCGGACACCCTGTATATACGCAGTCCCGATCTAAACATGCCCCATTAATTTTACTCAGTTTGTTCTACGTAACGCATTTTGTGTGTTGGTCTATCTGTGTGTTGTCGCAGGTTCTTGCGCCTTTTGCCTGAAGACGTCCAGAAGGAGTCGCTCTTCTACGGCATCCGCTATCACAACGCTGCACGCAATTCTGCTCGCGCGGGCTTTCTCATTCTCACATGAGCCATTGCGGCGGCGAAACGCGTCAGCTTGCCAGAGAGAACCGGCAGCGGGACGTTGTCTCCGTTGCCGGTTTGATCAGGGCGCGGCACAGCTGCCACTTGGGCGTCGTTCTCGAGAAAGCCGCCTCAGCCGGCAAGGTTTGCGCCCGGCGATATACCGATAGTATAGACGAAGGTCTTCGAGCTAGCGAGGGTTTTATTGCGTCGCCGGGAGAAGTGTAAAAGGGCGGCAGGCATACGCTCCGGCTTTCCGTCTGCGCCATTGCACCGGAAAGTCAATCTCGAGGACGATGAACTCTCCTCGAACCACGTGCCGACGTGGATTAAGGGTGCGAAAGACAACAGCGCACAGTGTGGGCGCGTCACAGCCCGAACCGCAACTTCTTGGAACTCTGTTCGCAAAACTGTTAGGAGAGGACACGCCGAACTGAGCTTTCTCTGTCTCTCTCTATGTGTCTGTCTGTCTCTCTCTATCCCTCTCTCGGTGTGTGTGTGTGTGTGTGCGTGTGCGCGCGTGTGTGTGAGAGAGAGGAAACTAATATGACAATCTGCGCGCAACAAGCCAAATTCCATGAAAGGGAAAAATTGTCAGCAACCCGACTGTATGTACACAGCTACGAAGGAAACACCGTGCGAGTTTTTCAGAAAGACAGCTGAGCAAGAAATTCGTGCTGGTCCCCCCCCCCCCCCCCCCCAAAAAAAAAAAAGAAAATGCTCTGTAGCTGAGTGCACAGACAGGTGCATCGACAGTTCTCCGCCGTGCATCAACTTTCCTCAGTACTGATTTGCCAGATTCAAGGTACACATACTTTACGGTTTAAACCCGCACAGCTTATTCAAATCGGTATTTATAATTACGATTCGCCTCATTGCGGTTTCGCGTCGATTAATTTACCGAATCGTTTAGATCTACAGAACTCCCGTTTCGCCTGATTTGGTAGGGTAATATCGGATGCACATCAGACCGCCGATACCAAAGCGGCATCACTATTCATCTGCAACCACTGCCGCATCTTCCCTGGTACAACGCAAAGCCCACCAGATCAGTCACGAGTCCAACTGTGCGCCGTGGTAAATTGTCGACCACAGGCCAAACGCGAGTTATATTGCCATCCGTACAAGAGATGCTAGCGCCGTGATGCGCAGTTCAGATTCGGTCGTGCACACCATCGACGGATAAATTCAGTTTAGCTGGAGCAGAATTGCGTGCCGCCCGGACAGAATTACAGCGTCTACTATATCACCGAAGTTCCCGCAAAGGCTCTTGCACCGCTCGCATCTACCACGGCATCGGCTCTCTCTCTCGCTAACTTGACTAACTGCTCAGCCGCTATAGCTTGCTCGGGTTAAAACAGCGCGATTATTCAGTGGTCTGTCAGAGTGACGTAGGTACCGTTAAAGATGTCAGCAGTGACTTGGTGTGAGACGAAGCGACAAACCAGGGGCGCGCGACGCGCAAAGAAAACGAAAGTAAAGAAATTAATCGGTTTAGTACGGTCGGCAAGCAAGATTGGCCAGCCTACATGTGGCGATAAATGTGATCTTCT
Source organism: Dermacentor silvarum (assembly GCF_013339745.2). Lineage (NCBI taxonomy): Eukaryota > Metazoa > Arthropoda > Arachnida > Ixodida > Ixodidae > Dermacentor > Dermacentor silvarum. The sequence goes on along the minus strand of NC_051156.1, from coordinate 136,471,502 downwards.
TCTTGCATCGGTCTGTATGACTGATGCGAAATATCCATCTGTGCAGTGGTGTCACACGCGTGATGTAAAGAAAATGAAATGCCCACCTATGGTTCACATATGACGAGAACTGTTCCGCGCAAATTCCAAACGAAACCATAGGTGAGTTGGGGAGAAGCCCATTTTTAGTTTTCGACCTGGTGTTTTTCCCCATTATGAACAAATTTCCACAAAATATTTTTCCAGTGATTATGCTTATATTCAATGTGTTTTGTCCATTTAGATGGAAAATAATTTTTTACATGCATTTATATATTCAGTCATTAAAGGGTCAACCTCCTCTCTATCCTTTCTCCTCTCTCTTTTGTTTTCTTTTTGAAGCATAAGCGTCATGTACGTTCCCGATTTTCCGGACAACTTCCTATCAAACTCTATAGCGAATTTACACAACCACTGACAACTATTGTAATCATCAAACGTCTTGAAGCTCGGAAAGGGGCATAGCGATACGCCCTGATTATGAGTTGTGTAACCTCTGTATTCAACCGACTTCAATTGCAATACGAAAGACATGTAAAGCATTTTCATGATTTTCTCATTTTGTTTTTGTGCGTGAAAACCTCAGAATACTCAGGATACCACGCTTATAACCTCATTACCAAGTCTGCAAAGTTTAGCTACAGCTCCGAAGATTTTTTTTTTCTTTTTTTTTTTTCCACTTGCACGCTCACCGTTTTTATCTCGTTTGCCGACGGCTTCAAGCTTGTTGTTCTTGCCCCCTCACATCAAAGCGCCCCGAACAAGAAATTATCAGTGCACGCACGTCGGTACACCTTGATCTTATAATAGGCGATAGAACTGCGAAAGCGGAAGCCAAGCCGAGCCAATCCGACGCTGCGCTTCAAAGAAGGCACAGCCGGAATCGATGACAGGCGCAGTCTGGGGAGCCGCGGGCGAGTCATCTTGCAGGTCTGCACGTGAGATTTCCGCTAAGCCCGGTCTAATGGGGCACGATCAATAATTCACGAGCCACGAGGTACCCAACAAAAGAGCTGAATCCGAAGTAAACGACAGCCTTCCCGCCGAGGGCTTATCACTTACGCGCACGCAGATGGCGCCCACCCTTTCCCGAGAGTAGGGTGCCTTGATGGCAGCGCCGCCTACCGCCGTACGGAGAAGCGTGGCATTGAGGCACCCTCTTCCGAGAGAGACAGACTCTCCCCCCCCCCCCCCCCCCCCCTTTCCGTTTTGATACTCACAGCACGCGAAGTCGTTAACTTACAGCTTTCCCTCCCGGTGTCTAATCTTGCTGTCTCCGTGAACCCCTAATTATTTAGCTGAAGGCAACAGATTAAAGTTCAACGAGCAGCCATTAGTTTACAGCGTCTTGTACTAAGCCCGGGCGTAGTGTGAGCGGGGTATCACGTAGCCTCGTTTGCCTATAGCATGAGCGTGAGTGTAAACCTTGCGTGTGGAGGCGAGAGGTTGGCGCAAAAAAAAAAAAAAAATATCAGGAGGAAAAAAAAATACAAACAAGAGCTAAAGGTACGGTGCAGCTTGATATTATTCAAGTACACGGATTCTAGATTGGTGATTAGCGCAAGAAAATTAACAGCGCATCGCTTTTCGCACGTGCGTCCGCAGCATCCGAGTGATTCAACTCACAGTCAGCCAGCGCACACGGAAACGCAATGTTTGAAATACGAAAGAATAGACGCGTATTATAGCACGATGGCTGGCTACGATGGACCACCAACTCGCATAAGTACTCGCCTAATCAAAATTCAGGTCTCTATTAATTTTGCTCCAACATAGCTCGTCATGAATGCGTGTTAAATATATTATGATTGATCTACCCATATGTATGTATGTATGTATGTATGTATGTATGTATGTATGTATGTATGTATGTATGTATGTATGTATGTATGTATGTATGTATGTATGTATGTATGTATGTATGTATGTATGTATGTATGTATGTATGTATGTATGTATGTATGTATGTATGTGTATGTATGTATGTATGTGTAGGTATGTATGTATGTATGTATGTATGTGTGTATGTGTATGTATGTGTGTATGTATGTATGTATGTATGTATGTATGTATGTATAGAGCGTTTCTATAAACCTAGTAAAACGGAATATTTCCCAATCGGCATCCGCTGATCCACAGCCGCCTTTAACCGAGCGCGCAGTCGGTGCCCTTCGTCACCAGCGAGCTGGAAGATAATAATTCCTCGCACGATGATTCTTCGATCACCTGACCGCCTGTCTGTCAGAATCCAGAATATTACCGTCGCCGTGGCGAAGTCCTCGGTGACGCAAGCACATAAATACTTAGAAGGTCGAGCACATAGCATATACCTATATTGTAGAACGAAAGAAGCCACTGAAGCGAGCTTCTCCCCATAAAACGTGATATTGCGGAGAAGCAGGCTTCGGCATGCGAGAGCTAGCACGCAAGAACAGGCGGACAATCTCGGAAACACGCTGCCACCCCGCACCCCTCATGTTGAGGATGTCGTATGTAAAAGAACCAGGATTGTAAGTCCAGCGTGTTGTTACGTATTTATAATGACAGGTACAGCGCCAAAAAGGAAAGAAAGAAAGAAAGAAAGAAAGAAAAGAAAGAAAGAAAGAAAGAAAGAAAGAAAGAAAGAAAGAAAGAAAGAAAGAAAGAAAGAAAAAAAAGTGCGACGATGACAGAGGAGCTGACCGCACACCAGTCGATCACTCGCGATGTCCCGATTGGATGTGAAGTAACCTCTAGCTTGGCGTAGCCACCCCGCTGTCACTTTCGCGTGCTCTCTAGAATATCAATACTCCGTTCACGATAAGATTTAACGAGTTGCAGTTCAAAAAAAAAGCAACTATAGTCTACGAATGCAGCCTAACGCTTTAGTAGTGTTTCTTTAATAACTACGTAATATTCAGAGCCGTAAATAATAGCTGAACGCTAACTTCACTTTGTTTGTAAGCGGTGCAAGGATGATTATGACGGCGTGTGTTCCTTCATAATGTTGTACGCCAGCCTGACACGCCATGTTTACGACGGCCATGTTTCAGAGCACGGGCCTACTCTCGCAATTCGTAACAGCCCGTTTATCAACGGAAATAATATAATTCATTATTCCCCTCCAGTCCACATAAGCCAAGCAAGCTAAGCCTTTATTGTTGATGGTCGTTCTTAGGCACAAGGTTTTAACGAGAGCAACCTAAACCATTGTTAAAGACCTTGAGTTATAGACCTGGAATTAAAGCTCTCTCTCTCTCTCTCTCTCTCTCTATCTTAGTGTTGGCAATAGTGATTAACGTCGCCCCAGCCCCTGTAAAACCAGGCAGAGATACCATTACCAGTAAACACCCGTCCTCAGCGCAAATAAAGCACACCAACTACGCGACCACATACTTGCTATGCTCCCACCGTTTCCTCTACCGTAGACGTGTGCCGTGGTGCATAACAAAATTTATGAACAAATATACGCCAAGGCAGGCGGTGCCGTCTTCTCCTACCCAAACTTAGTAACGACTCCGGCAATAAGAATAGGGAATCAAATTTATCCGTCCAAGCGGCAAAGAAGCACCAAAAGGAAATAAAAGAAGGCGGAGGGGTGCGTCGACGGCGGGTACAAATGTTTATGTGCCCACCGAATGACATAGAAGTGTACGAGGTGAACTTGCACGACGCAGACGAAAGGGAAAAAAAAAAACGGCGCGCGGAAACGGCATCAAGACTTCGCTGGCGGAGCTCGCAGACGCTTCCGAGGTAGTAAAGACGACTGGCCCCTGACCGGAAATTAAGCGCTCTATGTAAAAACACGAGGGGGATATTATGGGCGGCCCTGCGACTAGAAACGCTGCGCCAAAGCATAAAAATAAGGAGGACAGCCTACGCTTGCCGATCGTGCGTAGGCGAACAACGGCCCGGACGAATGTGCGTCTCGGTGTGTGAACGCCGAAGGGGCCAGATGCGGGGGCCTCGACCTGGGGTGGGGGCTCGGAGGGAGAGAGGCAGCTGCAATACCGAAATAACTCGTACCCGCATATAGTCGCTTTCGTGACAGTGACCGACTGTGATTGTCTATCTGTGCCCCCTTTCTTTCTCCATCTCTACTTTCCTGTCACTTTACCTCCCCCTCCCCCCTCTCCCCAAGCGTAGGGTAGCAAACCGGATCTTCCCACCTGGTTACCACCCTGCCTTTCCCCTTTCTTCTGTCTGTCTCTCTCTCTCTCTCTCTGGCACCAAATTAAATTACTAATTTTTCTAACGAACTAACTTCAATATAACAATCAGTCTATAAAGAAGCTACTGGGATCGCGGCCAACAGCTACTGATGAGAAACGTGTGTTGGAGTTTTTGAAGGTCACTCATATTGTGGATACGTACTGTAGAATAAGAAGTGCACTAACATTCATTGCCTGGTGAAGATTACGTTGTGTACGCAATCTATGCGTATATCTAGACACTTCATGCACTCTTCTCTCTCGTGATATAGTCTGTATTTGTGCCGTATCTGTAGTTATTGCGACACCTTAAGCTGGATTGCTCTATAGTGATATTACGTGCTTTGAGGACTTATCGAAATTTCATGTTGTTTTTTTCGTTAGCAAGTGACAATAACTCTTTCTTTTTACGTTATGATGTTCATGTTAGCACTTTCACGTTACTCGTGTGAAAAGGAGTGACCGACACCACCTGTGCTGGTGCCAACCTCTCCTTATTTATTCATGCCAATACAACAAACCATCGGCCCCGCACATCGGGATAAGAAACGGGTGCAAAAGGAAAATAATCGCGTTAGAGGGAGAGACAGAGGATTAGACTGACCAACGAGACTGAAATATGAAGCCTCTGACCTGTACCATACTCAGTTCGGGTACTTAATTACTTAATTCGATGATGCAGGGGACAGCGATGATGACATCCGTGACCCTTGTGCTAAGGCCGGAACGCTATAATAATTCACAACATACGGCCCACATCAAAATACGCGAAGGATAAAAAAAAAGTTGGATTATAAAGCATATGTACAGCATGCTCCGATTTAAAAATAAGAAAGAAAGAAATGGTGCTCGACTAGTATTCCAAATCTAATTTTGGCTGACCACGCTTTCAAGGGATTATACAGCGATACAGGCAACAGCTCAGGTAACTTTATCCTGTCTATTCTCCTTCGCTCCAGCACCCCTTTTCTTTGATTCTCCCCTTCTCCCCCCTCACAAAGAGGAAGCAAAAAAATCAAGTAATAAAGAAGAACGAATGAAGTGCTCGAGCACAGGGGTATCAGACGCGTTAGACCAAACGCCGAGTATTCGTGGCTCATCGCTGGTCGCATAGTGGCATATTCGGGTAGGCGGGGGCGGAGTTATGCAGGGTCCTTGGAAACGGGACGTTGTGAGTACTGAAAAGGCGGGTTACACACAAAAAAAAAAATCTTCGCGGGAACAACGCAGCCCCTCTATATAGCACATACCAAAGACCTGAGCAGTGATATTACATTCCACTGACGCGAAGCCCTCGAAACGACCATCGGGTCCGACTTTGGAGCGTCTACAGCGCTCACCGGCTCCTCTACAGCAAAGACGCCGCACGGTGAACGGAAAGAGACAGACAAGAGGAGAGAACTGTGTAACACCGTCCGCTTCTCTTACTCTTTCAGCTGAATCTCCTTCGCTGCGCGCAAGGCGCAAGAACTACCAGCAAACGCGTCCCGACCGACACCTTGGATGAGCATAGCACGTACATAGCAGCAGCTGTCACAGGAATCTTCCAATCGAGCAGACACTGCGAGCAATCTCTTTTCGATCCCGGGAGCGCCACCTCCACAAACAAAGATGCTGCGGACTAGACGTCATTTATTAAAGCTTCTCTCTTCTTCGTCTTGTTTTCGATGGGCACGCAAAGACTGTTGTGAATAGTTATTAATCCGCTCGTTGCTTTGAAGGCGAGGTGTACAATAACAATAGTAGTGATGGCCGAATAACGCGGTCCTCGGTTTATCGTCAACTGTGTGCTGAAGTAAGGATTGATTGGAGTGTTTCGAACCCGTCGTGGTTGCTTGTGGCTATGGTGTTGGGCTGCTAAGCACGAGGTCGCGCGATCGAATCCCGGCCACGGCGGCCGCATTTCGATGGGGGCGAAGTGCAGAATACACCCGTGTACTTATATTTAGGTGCACGTCAAAGAACCCCAGGGTGTCCAAATTAATCCGGCGTGCCTCATAACCAGATGGTGGTTTCGGCACGTAAAACCCCATAATTAAAAAAAAAAGTGTTTCTGCGCTTACTGAAGACATAATGATACGGTTGACAATCAGCTGTGGTCTCGAGTTGCTTACCATAAGGGCGTAATATCGTAGCATTCGATATTTTCTTGTGGTAGTACGCTATAGTATAGAGAGGCACACTGGACCCCAAGAAAAAACAGATAGTGATTCGGCAGTGCACGTTGAAAGCGTTGATACATGATATCTAAGAAGACCTAGAGTTCCCGCAGGAGGGACAAGGCAGAAATACTATTTTGCTAAAGTTTAATTTGGACGTTTGAATGCTTTCTTTATATTTTTTATCTTTCTTTTGCAAGCAAATAACCACATATTTTTCCTGGCGGACAATCGGTCGCAATATCGTACACGTATTAAGGGCTCCCAAATCTCATCTCGCCTCTTCAGCGCCCCCCTTAGAAACACTGTTAAACTTGGGCTCCTTGATCGGTAATACCTTTATTGAATTGTCCTGCAGATTTTTGGCGACCCGGGCTCAAGTCTCCCACGACGGGACGTCGAGGTCTTGTCTCAGCGCCGCCTCGTGGGCCTGCTGGACGGCCCGGAGTTGCTCGCAGAGGTCGGAGCTTGCTTTCCACTATCAGGACACCGTTCGAACGCAGACGCGCGTTGGGCACAATGTGACACCGATCCGCAAAGGTAGCACGCACCTGGACGTTCCAAATTTCGCTCACGTTCTTGGGTTCGCACCTTGCTCACGCTTCCGGACGCGTTTTCGATACAGCTATTTTTTTTTTGTCCACGCCGATAACTTCTCCGTTTCGCCAAATCGATTGCCTTATCTTGTCTCCGAGAGTTGCGGTCGGTCGAACCGTTTCGGAAGCTTTCCGCCTTCTCACCACCGCTTTCGTCGCTAGCTCGGGTAATCGACGATGATCGCTGCCCGCAACAGAGTGCGACTCTCTCCTGTACTTGGTCCCTTCGCTCACAAAACTTCCGGAAGTACAGACAAAGATGGAAAAACAGAAATAATAACGCTGTTATAAGCAGGTAGGTTCGAACGAACAGTCATGTACTCCGGTGCTTTGCTTTCGGGTATACGGCATTGAAGCCGCGGACCATTACGCGTTATCTCGGGACGCGGCGCTCTGCCTCGACGATGGGAAAGTGCTGCGCGCCGACTCGATCGCACGTGGAGGAGCGATCGAGTGGATATTGGTCAGTTCTGAGCGAAGTTCTCGCACCGCATCAAGTCATCAGAAGTCGGACGACTCGGATGAAATAAACGTGATTGGGCGAAAGGTGCGCGTCGCGTCATTGATGCCTAGCTGGGGTACTGCTGATCGCGAGTCATTCCATGTGCTCCCGGAGTGAATCAAGTCGAATCACGGAGAGAGCTCTTATTGCCGTCGCGTTTGAGGCCCGAGTCGGGAAATAGACGGATCGGAATGTGGGAATCATTCAGTCGTTAAGATATAAAGCGAGCGTCTTGAGGTCCCGGAGCATGCAGCGGATGCCCGGCAACGTTTGGAGCTGCTTTTCGCATCTACTGATCTGATTAATATTTGCTGACACAGCCCAGTTCACGAACAGCATGGCCCCCTCTCCCTCATTTTGTTATCATCGCAGAGTGCTGACTGACATAATGTATGCCCTAGTTTACCACGTATGAAACATGAAAAGCTTGTTATATAATCAATGCCGTTTAATGTGGGAGTCATTAAATAATCAATGTGAGCCTAGTCAGGAGACACACCTTCCTTTTGCCCCCTTCGTGGGTATTTTGTGAAAATTCCCAAATAAAATGAAATGAAATAAATAAATTTGCGCCCCCCTCCCAATCTTTGTGATTTTCACGTTTCCAATAATGCGCGAAAATTCATTAGGCGCACGCGAGCATTTTGGGCAAGGAATTCGGATAAGCCGCGGGTAACGCGGCAGTTTTATTTACTTAATTAGTGCCACGCTTTACAGACGCATAAAGATATGTCTTTCAATGGGCCTTGGACAGTGCAACATATGATTCGGAGGCCGGCGATTCCAATTCGAAATGCTTCACAGCGCCAAAGTGCGCCGCACATGGAGAACTTTTTACGCAAGTCGTTAAACAAGCGGTTTTTTGCAGCCATTTGACACATTCTGAGAGCAAATCAGCTGAACCTGACACCCACTGCAAATACGAAAAACAAGAAATTTCGGGGGAGTAGCAGTAGTTTATGCGGCTTTCCAGTTTTCGCCAAACATTCGGGCTGCGAACATTGTAAAAAAATTTTACTACTCCCTTCCTGAACTTTTCTTATAGCTTTATTATTTAATGACTCCTCTCTGCGATTTACCGACTCACAGTAGCAGGGTCACCGCTGCCACCTGAGCAAATTATACCCTTTATTATCATTATTGCACGATGACGCTGATCAAGTACGTAAAAAAAAGAACGCACAAAAACATGTATGCATACCTACCTATTATTAACAATTCAGTAGTGACGAACTGGGTAAGCAATTGCTAACTTTTGTTGTTCGGTATTGTTTTTGTCATGTTTTCAATATTGTTCATTATATCGTCTAGTGTTTGCGTAGTAAAATTCTTGAAGTCATCATATCTTACACATATTGTGCACCCTTGTAGCTATATGTCGTTTCCACCACTTTTAAACTTTTTTACACTATGAATTTTCGCTTTTTGTCTTTTTTGTTATCATTATTTTTTATCCGGCTTTTGTATCCAGTAATGGCTGTCCCTCCCCCCCCCCCCTTTTTTTTTTGTTATTCACACTGAGTGTTGTAATTATGGGTAGCTGGCGCTTCGTCAGACATTTATTTGCCTTTTCGCCTGCATCCTGAACCCTTTGCACAAGATTGTCCGAATAAACACTTAAAAAGAAAACAAAAAGGATTATGCCGGGAAATGCGCTGGTGGACACAAACATCGATTAGTTGCGATTCAGAAGAGTCGCCCACAGCTGTTGAATCAGTGGTGTTTAAATTATTGTGAGCTAATTTTCACAGACCATATGGCATAAAATGTCTACATCTGTATGACATTCCTTCAGAAGAGAAGGAAAAAATAATAACGAAACCGTTTTTCAATCGGTAAAAAACTGAAAAAAAAGAAGAAAAATGGAAGTGGATTCTAATGGCAAAATATCAAAGTCGACGCGAAAGACGTAGGCTTCATATTCTTAAGGTTGAAAGTCATTTCGAGCATCTGCGCCCATTTTTTTTCTTTCTTTTTTTCTCAACTTCAATCTTCAGGCTCGCAACTTCAATCAGGCGTGGTACTGGAGCGGCGGCGACGCTAAGCGACATGGTGCGTGCGAGAAATCTTTTACCCATTTCACTACCATTTTCTTTTTCTCTCTCTCCTTCATCAGGATGGCGCGATTGATCGGTAGACTGGCGGGTATGTGTCAGCAGGCGCGCTCACTTCGTCCGTGCACATTCGAGTCATTTAGCGTCATATTTCATCTTTTTCCACGGAGAAAGGAATGCCAGCTCGCGAGACAGGCTGGTATTTTCAGTCGTCGCTAATCCAGTTCCCATGCACAGTCTTGCCGAAGTATGTGCACACGTGATATAAGTACTGTAGCTAGAGAAGACCGACAGATGGCGGGGCGTAACGTTTTAAGGCAACGCTAGAAGTAAGAGAGATGCCGTAGCGGAGGTATCCAGATTAATCTCGACCAACTGGGAATAAATTAACATGCACTCAAAAGCATGGTAAGCGGGCTTTTTCTTGTGTTGCATGCCCATCCCAGTGTGGGAAACCAGGCCGCGAATCGAACCAGTCACCTCGTTCTCGGCAGAAGAACGCCGTAGCCAATGACGGTGTGATCACGAAGCTATTGTGAATATTGTGGTCACGAAGTATTGTGAAGTCGGGTACAACTTAAAAAGGCAGGAGAGGCCCCGCTAAGATGACCGAAGCGCGGCAGGCGATTGCCTCCGAGACAAAAAAAAATAAATAATAATATATATATATATATATATATATATATATATATATATATATATTCCCACTGACGCGACTTGTCCCCACTTCGAAGCTTGGGCTGCCACGTTCTCCGTCGGCGGGTTGAGGGGGCAAATGCCACTGCCTTTTAAAGTTGTACCCGACGATACATACATACATACACACGTACATACATACATACAACATACATACCACATACATACATACACTACATACATACAACATACATACATACATACATACACACATACACTACATACATACATACATACATACATACATACATACTACATACATACATACATACATACATACATAAATCAAAACGATGTTAAATGATGGAAGAAATGAACAGCAAAAATGAACACGTGGCCATCTGCCCAGAAAGCGGCGCTATCAAGCTGCAGCTGAGCCGAATACTCGGTGCTCCTGTTTTTTTCCTCCACCAGCGATATCGTGAATTATCGTCGTGAAAGCTCGATTCGCAGGGTTGCATTTGGGCGTGACCGAATCGTGGTCGTGCCAACGCCGGATCGTGGTCACGCCAACGCCGGATTTCCCGCCTCATGAGCCATATAATGCTTTCGCATTAATAATACTCAGTTATCTGTACACATTGCTGCATTTCAGAGTAAAACACGCCAATTTACAGACGACATTTGCAGTTTGGCTTTCGTAAACACGGGGTGACAACTTCATTAGCACATGCCGGCCTTCTATCGAAGGCCGGCACGTGCGAATGAAGTTGTATACAGCAGAGCTTCAATCCCGATACGCATGACTGACGCGACGAATGAACCGTGACAGGGAGAGGCACGCAATTGCAACACCACGGCATTCGCTGTCGATGAATCAAGAAAGTCGACACTCGTGCGCCAGCTGAAGCGACGTACAACGCTCTTAAAATCGACGTGCACATTAAACTTCGTGCAGTCACATATAAGCGTCGACGTTCCGCAAATGCTCGGCGTGCGAGATGTATCGGTGTTGCGTGGCACTCCCGGTTGGCGCGCGCAAACTCTCATCGGCAGCGGCATCCCGGGAATTTCTGGTCGCCGCAACCATTTGCGGACAGCGGTTAGGCCAAAGCCCCGCTTCCGTCCAGTCTATGTATAACCCCGCATTTTTCTCTTCCCAGCAGAAATGGTGGACCCATCGGTCGCCAGCGGTGATCGAAAACTCGTCAGTGCACCGCGACGCAACTACGAGCGAAAACCGCTACACGACCTCTAAACGGAAATCTCGAACGACAGCGCAATACTGATGCGACCCAAGTGATCCAGTGAGAAAGAGAGATAAACAGAAAGAGAAGATGATTGGGGAAAGGCAGGACCGATAACCGGTCTGAGCCAGATACTCCGAAAATACTTGATCTTGGGCAAGTTTGTGTTTAGGCTTTTAATGACGCTTCCTGTGCGTCTTTCCCGTTCCCTTGCTTATGCTTCAACATGTAGACAACATGTGTACTAAGGCTGAGCCAAGTTGGCTACCTCACTCTGATGAAGGGAGGAGAGGGGGCGGAAAAGGAGAGACAGAAATGCGCACGCAAGCGCGCAGAAGGATTCGCTCGCATATAGCTGTTCACTCAGTGAAAAACACCAACGTTTGCTTTCAAATCGCCTGCTTCCTGTTTAATAACAATAGAGAAATGAGAAGATACAGTTAAGACACGGTTAAAAATCAACGCAACCCCTTCTCTCATCTAACACGCGCACATATAGTACAGAGAAGCAAACGTGCTGAAAGTGCATAAAAAAAATAAGGGAATATCAAGACGAGGGAATATAAATAACCAGATGGTTGGTCATATAGACATGCGCTTTAATACGGAAAATTCAGAACACTATGCAACAACAAACACAAAAACAAACAACTTGGACAAGCACGCACACAAATGTCATATTGTTAATGCAAACCTGGAGCAAACACACCAAGTAGAGTGGTTGGCGTGCGTAGATGTCATTCAATCGTTCATAAGACACAAAGAAAAGAAAAAAAAAAGCCACGTTCACTCTCTGCCTTTCACCTAGTGCAACATAACCTAATCTCACGCTCACCCACTCCGTTGACCCGATTCAATCGCGTTTACAGCCGCACTTGGCTAAGTGAGGGCAACCCACCTTTTTGTAGCGGGCTGACTCGACCGAACCCGTCATACACTTGCACAGATGGCCGACACAACCAGCCAATATTTCCTTTCTCATCAGGACGACGCAACCCCGGACGTCACAATTTCATCCTATTCTGCAAGCGTATACGGCGCTGCTCATAAGCCTATACAGTGCAATTTCGGAACGTTAAATCCTATAACGTGATTTCGACGATGTCGTGACAAGAATGTCGCGAATGCCACATTTAAACACTGATCCCACGAACTAAGGGAATCTATGCTATGTGAAGCATATATTGTAAATAGCTTGCCATCCAGCATTGTTCGGGTTTCTGCGAAGTGTTGCCATCAACCTTATCACCCTCATAATCATCATCATCATCACCTTTAGGTCCACTGCACGATAAAGGCCACTGCCAACGATCTCCAATTACCCATGTCTTGCGCTAACTGACCCCGTCCTTATGCTTGCAAACTAATTTCCGTACACCACCTAATTCAATGTGGTCCTCGACTGCGCTTCCCTACTCTTGGCACCCATTTTGTAACTCTATAATAGACCACCGGCTATCTGCCCTGCGCATTACATAACCTGCTCAGCTCCATTCCTTCTTCTTTATGTCACGCAGAACTAGGGGCTACCCCCCATTTGCTCTTTACTCCACACCGATGTCTTCCGTTTCTCCGCGTTAGGCCTATCCCGTTTCGTTCCATCGCTCCTTGCGCGACCATTAATTTATTCTCAAGCTCCTACAAGTTTTTGCCCCATATTTTAGTATTACAATCAATATAATTAAATCCTCGGGCTTTACGTGCCAAAACCACGATATGATTACGAGGCACGCCGTATAGCCGGGGGACTCCGGATTAATTTTGTCCACCTGCAGGGGGCTCTTCTATGTTAGTATCGGTATACAGAAACCAATGATTGCGCACATGCTTTTCTTTTCAATGATAGCGGCAATTCTGCCGCTCAGCCGCCAGATGCCGATAATATCCATAAGCGTCGCTCTAATAATTCTAAGAAAGGTACTTAGAAGTCTCGTTTTCGGCTATAACGGTGGGGTGTGTGCCGTAGTCAGATGATATACAATCAAGACAGACTGTATACAGGCAACGATCGGGTGAAGGGTCGAGGAGGCTGAGGGTTACGCTCGCCTTGGCAACACCTCGACGCCTATATAATCGATCGTTGGCGCTCTTCGGCCCGCCGTGTCAAGACGGGTCGCGCGTCAGGCCACGCTATACTACTACACTGCATGCCTTTCCCTGCTTCCTCCGAGCGCGCAGGCAAAGAGGAAGTCGCGTGCTCCAACGCCGCTCTTTTGGCGCCGCACTTCTACATCAGCATCGCACGCAGAAAGTGCGCGAGATAAAAGAAAAAGGGGCAAAAAGAAGAAGGAAAGAATAAAAGGACATGAGTCCACCGGTTCCGATTCGGCCGCTTTTTTGGCAGAGTGTTCTGCCCACCCCGCTAGAGTGAAGAAACAAGAAAGCTGTGCCGCGTGACACTGAGAGGTAAATAAAAAGGAAAGCGTCAGCGCACTTTGCTCTGCTGTGGAACCAACACTGTGGTACCTAAAAAAAAACGAAAAAAAAATGAACGATACTCGTGGCAAAGCCGTACTGCAGCAGAAAGTTATCTGAAACGATATAGCGACGTCGGCGATAACAACAAAAACAGTAATAATAACAGAAACTACCATGAGCAGTTCTGTCGCTTGTGTTAGGCCGCATGCCATATACACCGATGTGAAACTGATCAGACTCGTAAGCGAGGCGCCGAAATTACACATCATCGCACAAGTCGTTTTGACGTTTATTTCGGTGACAGGAACAATTGTGCAGTCGTAATCCTCGATCAACGGCTCATTGCTTTTAACAGTTCCCAAGTGAGTGCCCCTGGCGCTCGCTGCCTAAGGTGTATGACGTTCTTTCTCGAGCGTCCAGTTAGCGCCCGCAGAAAGTCAACCCCTTTAAAAAGTGCTACAATGAATAAGTTACAAGATTTCGTAACCTCCCAGCCTTTCTTGCATCTTTTTCTCTCTTTTCCTGTTTGTTATGCAATGACAGGACATTGACACCTACTTACAGAAAATAATAATTCTTATTGCTTGCTTGCTTATTGACTGATTGATTGATTGATTGATTGATTGATTGGATTGATCAAAGATATTCATCGGTTTACGGAGTCAGAAGTGCCGCGATGCTGCACATATGAAGTGAATGTGCACTGAAAGAACGCTGAACATCGGCTGCATTCCCAATCAATAGACCTAGAGGCGCCTTCCGTGCGTGCTCTCAGAAAGCTAATAATTCTCTCTTCTCCAGCGGCACAGAGCTCTATTCGAACGTATAGGCACTGGGCGGAAGAGAACAGAGACGGCAACAGCGCTTCCAGACCCATTCATGCGTGTCCGGCATAAATCCTCTTAAGCGAACTTTTGCGGCTCACATATAGGAATGCCACGTACGCCTCACCTGGCCCGCACAGAACTAATCCCACCTGCTGTTTTGCCTATGCCTCCCGAGGGGGTTGGCTGGTCGCTGTACCCTTTGGAAATGATAAAAAGGAGGAAGGAATAAAAAAGAGAAAGGGATAAAGAAAGAAAGAAAGAAAGAAAGAAAGAAAGAAAGAAAGAAAGAAAGAAAGAAAGAAAGAAAGAAAGAAAGAAAGAAAGCACGGGTATGCTAATCCCCTACCACACCGTTCATATCAAGCCAACGCGCGGTATAGAGCGAAATAACGGTGAAAGTTGAAGGAGCTCAAGGAAAACGCCGCGATACGAACTAACTTGACTGGCAAACTTGGGCCAGGAAACACATGATACTATCTTTGCTGACAAGTGTGACACCTTCAAAGCCTTTTTCTTTTTTGTTTTCGTTTGTTTTCAGCTTGACGATAGAACACTCGCTTAACGAGAAAAAAGAAAAAAGAAGGAAAAGTTGGTGCACACTCGGAGGCAGATGTGAAGGTTTCTATTTAGTCGCAACTCGCGCACAACTTCGTGTATACTCGCAGAGAAAAACTTACTTAACACACACACGGGTTGTCTATACAGCTGCAGGTGTGTACGCGGTGCTACCATGCATATACAGTAGGTATGTATGCATAGCCGTTGGTGCGAATATTCACAAAAGAGACTAATGTTTTCCCGAGAAAACGTATGAATTATGCATTGAGACAAACGGCGAATGTGTGGCGGAGGCATGCGCCTCGTCGCCCGGCAAGGCAAAGTTGGAACACGCGCCGACAGCTTTGTTTCACGAAAGCAAAAAAAAAAAGCTAAGAAAAAAACACTTCTTGGCAAAGTTAGTGCGTCTCTTTCTTTTTCATGCGGTCGCTAATGCGCTACTTCGCGCTTACTGTGACGCGCCGGCCTCGCTATAGGTCACACTATAGACCGTTCTTCGTGAATAACTATTTTGGACTACGGGCCTAGAGCTTGGTGAATGCAGAGAGCGGTAGCTCTACTGAACCCCGCCCCTATTTTGAGATCTTGTCATCCTGACATATTGGACTTTTCATTCCAAGCGTTAAATGGATTATGCTGATAATTTATTTTCGTCAAAGCATTACTAAAGTGAATAGCGCTCTTCTTTATTCTATCCTCACTGCTGCCCACTCTCCCAGTTCTTTTACTCCCGCTAAAAAGGGCGTGTCTCCTTGTGATAGCAAGAAAATGAGCACAAACCCTCCACCCACTCATTTACTAGCTCTCACAGCTAAACAGCCCTTTTTTAACGGGAGTAAAGATAACAGGGAGAGAGGACAGCAGAGAGGATGCAGTAAAAAAAAGATAATTATTTACATATATACGGTAGAATGACGCGGTAAAAATTGTACATAGTTCGCTTGTGTAGTGACTTCCTCGAGAGAGTTTGTCACCCCGCTCCACACACCGGCACCCTTACGTCACGTGGAAGCAGCCGGGAGGCGAGAACTCGACTGCTCGCGGAAGTAGCACAGTAAGCATCCCTTGATCGACAACCGTCGGATTACTTGCAAGACTTGCAATTTTTTTACACGACATAGGACCTATAGTCTCAATTCTTTAAATACGTTGCTGTTCTGACTATTAGCGTCATCGCACCGACAGTATTGCGATAGTTATCCTCCACCCTTCTTCCATTACCATTTGCGAGTGCACAATAGCGGGTTAAAGCCCGCAAGCTCGGGCCGACCTCTATCCCATTTTACAGATAAACTCTACTACCATTACTACTACTATTTGCGAGACAAGGTTTTCAATAAATGGATGCATCGTGGTGATCGCGACCGGAACTGTGACTGTAGTCAAACATCGCTATTTATTTAGTTTAGTTTAGTGGGTGCAGTATAGGACTCCTACACCGAAATTTTCACCCAATACACGCAGAAATAGGCACATTGGGCATCGGTGCTTGGATTATAGGAAGAGCGACGGCGAATGTACGAGCGCACACGCTGAGCTCATAGTATAGTGTTCTAGACGCCTTCTAGCCAGCTCCCGCGGCCCGACGCGTCATTGACATTCCAAGCTCTGCGGATGATCCGGACGCCGGACATCCCAATATCTCCGTTGGGTGTTTCCTGTCAACGGTATAGCTGGGCTGTCTTAACCGGCTGTGGCAGCTGTCATCTCTGAGACCAAAGCGCTAATAATCATGGGAACCCGAGCAGGTTCGCTCGAGCGACGTCTATCATTTAATGGCAAACACCGTATATATTCGTGTAACACATCCGTGCTCCGAACTTTAAGAGATACAAACAAATGTGCAATGTAATTATTTTTAATTGTCTATACGTCGCAACCTAACTTTACGAAGCAAAATTGGCCATCTTTCCACGAAATAAACGAAGAAAAAGAAACGCCGGAAATACGTATAGGCTGTGCCTCGAGCCGTAGATATCTAGGCCAACGTCGGCGTATTTTTTTACAATACTTGCTTGTGTTTACCTTCTCGTCGTATGCAGGCTGATATGGCACTTTCAATCAATGGTCGCGGGCCAGTGAACTTTCGCGAAGCCATCTATTGCTAGAGGCATTCGTTTCCGACTTTGTATAGGCTTGTTTCGCCGTTGTGCATTACATTATGGAAATAAAAAGCAACTGACGTCGTCGCGAACCAGCTTTATTCCCGCTAAGGCTGACAAGCCACGAGCTAGTCCTCAATACTACGTCGCTCAATCACGTCTGCTTCGAGCACAGACATCAATCCCAAGGGGAAAGAGGTGACAGACAAACTAACTTTCTCGAAAAAATATTTAAAGCGTTGTTGAGGCGGGGACGCTCGTTCACAACTTCACACAAACTTGATACGCACTTGTGCATTGCACTCTGTAAAGCAAAAAAAAAAGAAAAAAATGCGAGAACGTCGTGACGATTCTATTTCCCTCCCCCCAGGGTCGACAGGTCGGGAGCTGTTGCTCGGCACGTCGCTCAATCATGTCTCTTTCCAGCACAGCCAGGCATCAATCCTAATGGAAAGTGGCAATCTGCGACACTGCTTGCTGCTGAGTCCCCCCCCCCCCCCCTCCCTTTCCTACAGCACGCTATATGACTCGCCGACTATATATAGGCGCATTATGAAAGAGCCTTTTGTCACTGATGATTTGCCCCGCTGGCAAAGTACGGTCAGTCGTGTACTACCCAATATATGCGGACGGCGGCGTGCGCCTGATCAGCGGAGGCGGCCTCTGGTGGCCCGCAAGATACAAAAGACGGTCGCCGCCACAGGGCCTGTCACGGCAGCGAGTGCCTTGCACCGCCACGCGCGAAGACCGCGACGACGAGGTTCCGATTAGGTTTGCCACGCGACAACGAAGGCACGAATAAGGTCACGCGGAATTGCTGCGGATCGATATTGAGGCGCGTGCGGACCGTGGCTCGTCCGCGTCGTCACCTCAGGCCGCTGGCCTCGGCCAGTTGCCTCGGAAGCTGTTGCTGACTCCTCGGCTCTGGGGCAGGTTTTTCGCGCTGACGCGAAATGGAGCTAGTATACGTGGAAATGCAGTTAATTCTGCGATGAGAAAGAAGAACATGTGGAACCGAGGGACTCGACTTTTTTGTTGTTGGTTACAAGCGTGTGAAGCAAACAGACAGCAAAGCCAGCAAAAGCACGGAAGAAATAAATTGTGATGTTTGATTGAAGAGAGAACAAGGAGAGAAGGCTAACCAGACGAACGTCCGGTTTGCTTCCCTACACTAGGGGTAAGGGAAAGGGGGGAATAGAAAGAGGAAATCAGAAATAAGGCAAAGGGAAATGAAAGTGGAAGAAAAAAAATTCACCGACGATTACGATGCTTCCTAATGCGAAATTTGAGCGCAGCTCTATACGTGTTTTCATTTCGCGATATATTGGCTGGCGCGGACAATCTTTCTCGTGCGGCAGGTTGCAAACGGAGCGAAGTGTGGCGAGACTGCCTCGCTAATCTGGAGATCGCGAGAGCCAGCGCGTGGGCGCGATTCACAGGAGCCGCCGACGACAGACCTCCACGACGACGCGCGCGGCGCCATCTCGTAGCCATCGTCGCCGCACTACGCTGTTCTTCTCACGCCTTCGCCATACCCTCCTCCGCTCTCCGCCTCACGGTTAAGATGCACCCTCCTCTCCGCTTTTCCCCTCGCACCTCGTCGCACTCGCCAGTTTTTTCATCCCCCACTGCGCGCCGCGTTCGCTCTCATCTTTCGCTGTGCTCGTTCGCTGTGAACGCTGACGCTCGCCGCGGAAACGGGCGCCTAGGAGCTGCACTCAAAAAAGAGAAATTGCCTCAGGTGGGAGTCGAACCCACACCTTCCGCCTTACGCGTGCGGGGCTTTACTGTTATACTACAGCGGCGGTCGTCCTCCCGTCAACCTTCTTGGGTATTTGTGTATGCATACGAGATTAGCCCTGGGAGTGTTAGTCAGCGCCACTAAAGGCTAATGTGTGTGTAAGTCCGCGACTGTCACGTGTGTATGTGTGCCGTGTCTGCGTGTGCACGTATACTTGCCACTTGTTCGCGAAAGTTCCCGGGCTCTTTTGTTCGTATTGGAGATGAACCACTAAAGTGGTGCTGGATTCTACGGCCTTTGATTGACCGCGGAGTCCAGGTACATGTAGGTGGCTGGCACCTCTACTCACAAAGAAAAGAAAGAAAAAAATTGACTAGCGACAGCAAGCACAGTAGCTCCACGAGACCTTACGTCCAGTCCTGTGCTACGGCCTGGGAAGTTTGTCGTCGGGAAGCGCGCTGCAACCACCGTAATAGAGTTCGTTGCTTAAAGAACAGCCCAGTATTTAGAGAGATATAGTGTTCGAACCTGCTGAAATAGCTACGGGATTCGTACCAGACGACGGATGTTGGCACTATCAAAGTGGCATCGAGGTGTTTGACAAATGGTGAGCGTACCACATCGCAAGCATTTGTAATTTTGGAATTGTTATTTGTTTATTTATCTGTCAACTTCTTCATTTATTACTTTTTTGCCTTCTGAAATCTTTATGTGCTCTCTCACCGTCACGCGTGAAGCAGTGATAGCTCCTGGCCATTTGATGAAATAAATAAATAAATAAATAAATAAATAAATAAATAAATAAATAAATAAATAAATAAATAAATAAATAAATAAATAAATAAATAAATAAACAATCCGGTCGAGCTGTCGACGCAGTCTTTCTCAAGCAAACTTGGCCGTCCCAATCTCTCTTATTTGCACAGTAGTGCACGAAAACATATGACATTGTTGTTTCCTGAGAAAAATTCATTACCTCCCTTTCTAAGCTATTAGTTTCTTATTTCACTTTCCATAATGCAACACAAAGTGTACGATGGCTGATGCAGCCAAAGTGACAGAGACGGATTACACTTTGTTTACTGACGGTGCCATAAAGCTTCACTTCCCACTTTGCTGATTTCACGGTGGTCGCTGTTGCCTACATTTCCGAGTTTGCCTGCGATGGAGTGCCATCTGCGTTTTTTTTTTCGCTTTCTCTCCTTCTTTTATCTCTTATATATATATATATATATATATATATATATATATATATATATATATATAACCTGTAGGCCAAGCATTTTTCTCAGCTAACCTCTCTACCTATCATTCAAATTTCACTTACCAGCACGCACGTATTTTGATATGTCGGTTGATGGATACGGTTTCCTTGTGATACGCTCTTGGAATAGGCAAGTTGTGCGCACGATGGGTGGGCTATGGGGTAGGAAAAATGTAACGCGGCAGCGCGTATTGAAGAGACTATTGCCCTAGGCTAGGGGTAGGGCATAATACAGCACCAGCATTCCGAACAATTTAGTGAACAGGACCGAACAAATGCAAAATGTCATATCTTTTTTTTTTTCACTACTGTACAAAAAAAAAAAAAAACATTTATCTCGACACACAATCAACTGCTTTATTTCGGCTTTTATTGGCCTGCAGGCTTGTTTTTCAAAGCAATATGACGTCGTTTCGTTCTTTCTTCCTCTTCCCTCTGCAAGTTTCTTAGTTGCTGTTGGTCAGCAAAACGCGCGCATGGAGGAAAAAGAAGCGCTTACCCACTAAAGAAATGATTCCTTTTTTATTATTTAGATGGTTGCCTGTTGCTCCCGCATGATGATAAGATGATGATGACACTGATAATGATGATCATACAGTCGAAACCGGATATATGAAACCCACATATAACGAATTATTGTGTATAACGAACAGCTGTAAAATCCCCTTGAAAATTTCTGCATGAAATTTTTATTTGATATATCGAATTACCAATATATCGAACTTTTTTGATCCTCTTCAGATTCGATATATCCGTGTTCGACTGTATAATGCTTAGATGGTACAAGAGCAGATACGGCAAAATGCGCGCGCAATCTACACGTGCAAGTACAGCCGAACCCGGATATATCGAATCTGAAGGGGATCACAAAAAAAGTTCGATATGTAGGTAATTCTATACATAAAATAAAAGTTTTATACAGAAATCTTCCAAGGGGATTTTACTGCTGTTCGTTATACACAATAATTCGTTATATGCGGGTTCGATATATCCGGGTTCGACTGTATACAGTTACACGGTATAAAAAAAAGCTTTCATGGCATAAAAATCAAATTCTCTAGTGTATACAGGACCGAACTGAAGGCGCAGGAAGAAAGGAAGTTCCCCCAGTACGCAATACTCGTACAATTCCAATCACATTTCCATCAAGTAAGGCGGTGCTAGGTATAACGGCAACGGGAGTTGTACGTTCTTCGAACAACTCTTCTTGGAGAGGCCTAATTACGAAGAAGCCCGTGAGAACAGCCGTTCCGAAGGGATAAAGGAAAACGAAAAAAAGAAAAAGGGAAAGGTACTTTCGCATACGGGCAACTGCACTCTTTTCAAGGACGCGAACTACTCCCTGCGCTTGGTGCACTTTTCTGTGTTATCCTTGTGCGTACTTCAACGCTGCTTTCGAGTTCACGCCGACTTTCCCGTTTTCACGCCGAGAAAGCAGGTGCTTTTGACGCTCCCGAACAGAAGATTACTTAAATGAAGTACACCATGTTTTAATTTTAGCGATGCGCTCCCTTTGCGAGCGCAGTACGCTAGAGAAATCAACGTTAATAAGGAAAGAAAGCATACAAGCAACGCGTCATTCTTCTTGTACAGAACTTATGCCGCTACTACGAGGGCGGGAAAAAAATAAAAGCAAGCCATAGACAGAGCACGCGGGCATAAACTCACCAGAAGTTGTAGCGCGCACGTTAATTAAACTGCGCGCCGAAGACTTACTGAACGGACCAGAGGCCCCATTTATATACCGTCTGCCACACTAACAGAAACGCATATCCTGCGCACAGAGTCGCGGCTAAGCGCTGAATATTTCCTTTCGCATCATCAGCGTAAGTATATCTCCTATACCGGGTGTTTCAACGAACACTTTCAAACATTTTTAAGGGTTGCCTGTGTCAGATAGCACAATTCAAGTTCATGAGCTGGTCTACTCGACGAGGCGGACATTCCTTGCACAAAAAATTGAAATTCATAATCGACGAATTCACAAGAAATTCACTAATTAAGTTTTTTTAACTTATTACCTTACGGCAAATATTCCGATTTATAAATTCTAGCCGCTGAGCCACTACGCTACGGGTGTGGATCCCCGCTGCCCCGACTGTGGCGAGAAAAGGTCCACCTTTAACCACATGCTGTGGCAATGTTCTGCATTGCAGTACTCGCCTTTCAACAGGCAAGAAGACTGGGAAGAAGCCGTCAAGAGAGACGACCTTCAAGTCCAGCTTCGGGCTGTACAAAGGGCCTGCGAAAGGGCTGAAGATCACGGTCTTCCTCCGCCCCCGGTGCAGGTGCGGCCCGCGACTACGACAAAGTAGTCCCTTAGGACAAAATAAAGTTTAGTGTCTGTCCGTCTGTTGAGTTCACAAGGCGCATCCACATGGAACAAATTCTGAGGATGACGCCAGTTTCGCGATATTAATTCCCGAACTTTGCGGAGTTCATTGGCGTTCATTGCCGTTAATTGGCGAATGCATTGGCGTTCATGTTACTTTCATAACAAAACGTCGTTTATGCATTGAACCACAAAATTAACTGGAACGCCATGGCATTTCTCCGCATTGTTCGGGAATTAATATCTCGAAATTGGTGTCATCCTGAGAATTCGTTCCAAAAGGATCCGCCTTTTGTGCGCGTACGTTGGATAGCATGCACAACGAGGACTTTGTCTTTTAGACCGGCAAAGGTCCTCTGTGGGCCAAGCTTTTTTTGGAACTCTGCAACGATAATGTGAACGTTGCAGTTTGACCTCACATACGCGCAGAGCGTGCAAACGACAACGCACACATTCAACATGCGCAACTTCACCCCACTCAAACTCCCCCTCACGCAACCAAGCGGCCATTATACACATGACCACCGCCGATCGCTTGACCGCTCTTTCACGGAAAGCTGTCGGGAAATGTCTCGGTGTACCGTTACATTGGCACGCAGCGCAGTTACATAAGCGAAACGACACCTAGTTGCTAACGATGGAACGCGAATAGACTTTCCCATACGCACGCGCCTGTTCTGGTCGCCAGCGTACTTTTTGGTCGCCAGCGTACCGCACCGCTTAAACAGGGCTGGATATAGAAGCACGAGTCCAACGTGGTCGACGTGACCGGTTACGCGGACAGAGTCAATTTTTCTTAACCCAGCCGTCGTATAACACGGTATACGAGGCTTATAGCACGGGCATCCAACCCAACGCTAAACGTGATCTGTTTCGGCTATGTATTTATCCCGGCAGTCATCACATAGCTAACTGCTCGCCGCCGCCCAAGCGCACCCCGCCGTACAGATGTGGAGACCAACACCATGCACCTGCCTGCTGCAGCAGCCCTACTTCCAACAAGCAGCCACACACACAGCGCGTCCTCCCGAGCGCCGCGGCCTGGCTCCGTGGCGCATGCATTGTGCATGCATTCATGCGTTCCCGTTCGGTTCACTTTCGGCACACGGTCACGTTGTTCACGTAGCTTCAGCGACCCCTAAACGCCTTCCCCCCCTCTCTCCTTTTCCACCAAGCGGTATAGGGGCGACGGCGCCATGGAGCTAGCTCATTGTTCGGAGTGACTGCCAACCGTGGTCCTGCCAATCGTTCACGAACTGGGGCACACACACACGCAGCGTGCACGTTAATAAGCGGGCCCCGTGGTGCTCCATCGCCGCCGCCGGTGCGCGGACGCGTGCAACGTTAGCCTAGCTAGATGCGTGCAGTGCGTGTTACAATATGTAGAGCTTGACGCACGCGTATGGCGTTGCAGGACTGTCACCGTTGTGCGGAAGATCGAACGAGAACGGTGCGTCGATCGAGACGAGTGTAGAAGCAGACACGGCTAGCGAAAAAAAGAAGAGAAGAAAACTTCCGAGTGGGTTTGGGCTGTAACGTCCCTTCTTTCACCTTTCTGCGAGCGTCGTGGAGGAGGCTAACGATACAGCGTGCAATACGGCCGTGGATTCCGCAGACCCGGATCGTCCAATCAGGAAGAAGAAAGGGCGCTTCCGCCGTGCGTCAGTTGGCTCCACCGCGCGGCCCTTATCCCACTTGACCGCGCCTTTTCGATCCCCAAAGAATAAAAGAAAGGAAAAGAAAATAAAAAGATGCTTTGACGAGCTGTTGTTTTTAGAAGCCGCTTGCCTGCCCGGGTTGCTTGTCAGTGTGGAATTCGCCGTTTATACCATTCAGAGGAACCTACAGCTGGTATAAGTCTATACCGGTATCCACCTCAGCTCCCATGCACAATACCTCTGCTGCAAATGTCCCGCCAACGCAGCAAGCCTGACATTCAAAGCACGCGACCTATACTCCCTGAAATGTCACGCTATGGGTCAGGAAAATTCGATCTTGCTCGCTAACAGGAAAGGTATGCTTCTGGATGTGTGACGACTAGTATAAATTAGGTTGTGCCGTTGAACGCCCCAAAACTGCACAGCAGGTGACGAAGGACGGCGAAATGGAGGGCTCCGGATTATATTTTGAACATCTGGGCTTCTTTATGGCGCCTGGGAATCCGGGCTTTTCTTTTTATTTTTTTTTTTGCACCGGCATAAAAATCAAATTCTCTAGTGTATACAGGACCGAACTGAAGGCGCAGGAAGACAGTAAGTTCCAAAACCTTGCTAAATTATGGGATTTTACGTGCCAAAACCAGTTCTGATTATGAGGCACGCCGTAGTGGGGGACTCCGAAAATTTGGACCGCCTGGGGTTCTTTAACGTGCACCTAAATATAAGTACACGGATGTTTTCGCATTTCGCCCCCATCGAAATGCGGCCGCCGTGGTCGGGATTCGATCCCGCGACCTCGTGCTCAGCAGCCCAACATCATAGCCACTGAGCAACCACGGCGGGTGATGTAGACCTTGCTCCTCGCATCGCGCCTTGCACACCCGGCACACTTTTTCCGCGTCGCTATTACTCGCAGTGGGCCAAAGAGCGTACCACTAAATAAAACATATATTCAATCAATAGATCAATCAATCAATTAATCAATCAATCAATCAATCGTGTAACTAAATCTAAGCGTTATTTGCATTCAAACAGTTATTCAACCAATAAATAAATCAATTAACCAATCGTGTGACTAAATATAATCGTTATTTGCATTCAAACAGGTATTCAACCAATCACTAAATCGTGTAACTAAATCTAAGCGTTATTTGTATTTAAACAGTTATTCAAGCAATCAATCAATCAATCGTGTAACTAAATCTAACCGTTATTTGCATTCAAAGAGGTATTCAACCAATCGCTAAATCGTGTAACTAAATCTAAGCGTTTTTTGCATTTAGCCTCCATCGAAATACGACCGCCGCAGTCGGGAATCGAGCCCGCGACCTTGTTCCCAGCACCGGAACGCCATAGCCACTGATCCACCGCGGCGGTGTCGGCATTATAATGGCGACCAAAACGAGAGGAACTATTTTTCTGCGCGGAGAGCCCACCTGCATCTGTCGAACGCACGCGGCAATCTGCAGCGCTGCACACCACTGCGGTCGTACGCCGACGGTCGGTGCGGCGCTTCGCAACGAACGGAGCTTGCGGGCGGCTGCGGGCGGCATGTGTGCGCGCCCGTCGCCGTGACACACACACAAAAAAAAAAAAAAGAACGGAAGCTATGCTGCTGTTGCTGCTACTGCAGCAGTGCCGAGGCCCCGACCGTTGGAGAGAGCACACGCACGCACTGGCGATTGGAAACGCTTGATTGCGTTCGGTTTCGCCCGCTCGTTGTTTCGCACAGTGCTATCCAGCACGCTGCATCGCGGAGGGGAAGCCGAGATAGCCTGTTCTTCACCCCTCTGTATTCGGCACAAAAACATCAGCGTTGTTTGAACAACGCTTGTACCGAACGTAGAGCCGGCTCCATAACGGAGGAATTTTGAAAGGTAGTACCGGTGATCGACGTATAGGCGACACCGGGCGTTATGGTCCGGATCACGCAGCTCTCTCGCGACTAACACAAGATCAGCCAAAAAATATCTTTCCGGGACAGACCCGCGTGGTCGTCAGACGCCTACAAAGTAATACTTACACTCACGGAACTATAATGCACCGCCTCTACCCGACGCTTCACAGCTACCTCTGCCCACTCTGCAACGTTCCCGACACCCTGGCAACTTGCTCTTGGAATGCCCGTGGCATGAAGATAGCGAAATGCAGCCGGAAATGGACGCTAACCGAGCACCACAAGCAAACGAAGAGCGCCTATTCGAAACGTGGGAGGCCAAGCTCGCCCTCGGGGACCTGGAAGATCAACGACAACTCGTCGCCAGGGCCAAGAGGGCAGCCGAAGCCAGAGGGTTCCTGGACTAAGGAACCTTCCCACCTCAGGGTGATACCGGGCCTTGCTCGGGACACTGTTTCAAGAATAAACGTTTTTCTCTCTCTCTCTCTCTCTCTCCGGGAGAGACCCCTAGTTGGAACAAATGGTCCGCTTGGTCCGCTGTCAGGCGCATCCTCTGGTCACCGCTGGCAGCGGAAGCTTTGAAGAAACAAATTCTCGGTCGCTAAAGTAAACGCATTGATTGGTCCTCTTGCACAAAACACGAAAGCGGCGCATATCGGATCACTCTGCAAGCGTCTCTCAATTATGTTTCGCGAGCGTGGAGCACGAGTGGCGAAGAATGACGCAGAAGAGCTACGACACCAAGTTTTATACGCTAGCTTTTCAAGAATAACGAAGCAAAAGGAGATAAAAAGCCAACGACCAAGGAACGGCAAGATCTGCGTTACCCTGAGGGCGAGGGCAGGAAAACGTGCACGTGAGACCAATCTCGCTTATCGGGCGTCGTTATACCATACACTGGGAGCGCTCAGAGCCGTACAACAGCAGCACAGAGTTCTATTCGTTGTCGTGTATACAGCAAAACGATGCCTCTACACCAGAAGCCTTTTGTTTTACAATTTCCTTTGGTCTCGCGAGGCGTCTGGCAGTCGACGTGGAGTGTGCAACAGCCTTTGTTTCTGCGGGCCCTTATCGGCGCTCGAGACACAGGTTATCAAAAAGCGCGCCGCGCGCAGCTCGGATTGCCCCTGGAAGGTCGCGGCATTACCGGAAAGAAACACAGCCACCGCGGTTTGCCTATCTCTATATTGCTGGAGGAGCAAGCCATCCAAAGGTATACAGCGGGCTGCTGCGTGGATGGTTTGAATGCGTATCTTCACCGTGGGAGGCGACCGCCACTGTGCGGCGGCGCCGGCGTCGGAAAAGTTGTGTATACACAGATAGGCTCGGAGGGACCCGGTATACAAAGGTTCTTAAACGTTGCCCACATTGCGCATCTTATATGTAAATGCGCAACAGAAAGGGTCGTCATCCCGTGCTCTTATTTCCAGACGAAGACACAAAAGCTGCAAGCACAGAAGACGTGGTTGCGTATTATAGCGCATAGGCAAGCACGACGTGCCTGTTGCAAAAAAAAAAAAAAAAGAGCTCTCTGCGCCTGACGGCGAGATGTCTGACGAAAAACACGCGATGACCACTTACACTCCTTACTATGCACAGTTGTTCGTTCTAACGAAAGAAAAAAAAAGTGAAAGCAGCTGGTAATGTATAACTATTCCTCGCTGAAGCGGGTGTCCTGCTATTCGCGTAAAGGCAGCAACGAGGTTTGGTTAACGCTGGAAATGATACCCAGGAACGAGCGTACAGTGCATTCTTTGAGCAAAATAAGTGGAGCTATCGCGCGTATGATCACACCTAGCTCCGGGACGTCTTAGTCGACTTCTTAATACACCCATGCACTGCTCTCTCGAAAACCCAAAAAAAGGAAAGCCAACGCTCAACCTCACGCTGCAGAGCTCTTTAGAACCGGGATTTCTACGGTCGCGATTCAACGAAGCCGTGTCTCGGTAACATTTATACTTTCGTTCGCTTCGAAAAGGCTCTGCAGACACCGTTTACCAGAATTTACTACGTGATCGGCCGGAGCTCAATGGGCTGGTGGTGGGGCTTCTATGGTTAGCCCTCTCACTGCTGTGCCCTTGAAATATGACAAAAAAAAAAAAAAAAAACTTCCGAGCACCGCATATACAATGGCAACAATTCGGAGTCTGTTGTTCACAGTCAGCTCCAGACACACCCCCTGCTCCTTCCATTTTGGATGGCGCAAAAATTATCCCCTTCACTCCTCCCCCCAACCCCCTCACCCTGCACCACGAGACGATCAGTACAGAATCACGTTCGCACGCTGTCACCACAAAGACGTGAACGGCGTACCGTTTTATACAACAACGCTAATACTCTGACACCATATCATTACAACACAAAGGAGTCGTTTTTCACCTTCCTTTGAGTCGGAAAACACGGACCCACCCTTTACATCTGCAGTCCACAGTAGCTCAGCGGAAATAGAATAAAGTGCTAGCTGGAGTTTTTTTTAATTATTATTGATATTTATTACAGTTCAAAAGAATTGAGTTAATCAAGCGCTCCCTCAGTGCTGAGCGATGTAGCATCCTAGCCTATATACCGACAATTCTCGAGGGCCAGGTCATTACTGAATTTTGGATGACTGCTTCCAAGTCTTACGGGTATCATCAGCTGGGCGTACGACACAATCAGGCAAAGGACAATGGCTACATAGAACAAAAAAAAAAAAGGAAAAACGACGCGAAGAATAGAAAACAGAGATTGAGAGAGAGAGAGTACAGAGCGACACAACGAGCTCCGGCATGTTGCGATAACACGCCGGGCCATGTGGGTCAAGGAGACGCCTCGATCCAACTTCGATTTCTGCTACCGAAATCACACTGCGAGGCAGTGGAGCCGGAAGAACAGCAGTAGCGAACCGAATCCAAAGATTATAGTGCCTAGAATATACTGTAAAAATATACAGTAAATTCTAGGCACTATACAAAGATAGCGCAACGCGCGCCCGCGGACTACTCAGGGAGAAAGCAGCGAGCTACAAGATACCCGAGGGCATTCGAGCATACAGTTTCCTACAAACATTATAAGAGAGAATTCAGCTACCATGGGTGGTTATAACTCATGGATTTGTCTAACCCTCCTGCTTGTGGATTCACACGTTGTTGCGCCTTTATTTATAACGCTTTAACTTTCTAAACTCGGTAATTAGACTCTGAGCACACCCGTAATTATTGCGAACTGACGCATTTTACAGCGCAATATTTCGTTGAAAATGATCAATATGGAAAGTCAGACAGCCGTTTGAAATAAAAAA
This sequence comes from Dermacentor silvarum, assembly GCF_013339745.2. Lineage (NCBI taxonomy): Eukaryota > Metazoa > Arthropoda > Arachnida > Ixodida > Ixodidae > Dermacentor > Dermacentor silvarum. Next base: position 136,442,023 of record NC_051156.1, on the reverse strand, counting down.
AAAGGAGGAAGTTCAGACATTGTAAGCCGATTTGCGCTCTTAAGGGTGCTTTCTGTCTATGACTGAAATAACCTTACGCCCGTAAAGAGTGTAAGGGTGCAACTGATGAGCCGATTTTCACCCTTCTGCACTCTCAGGGGTGTCAATGGGTCTATACCGCGTACGCGTATACTATACCCGTCATTTCCACGTTGGCTGAACGGCCATACTTGCAGTTGCCGTATCGACACAGGCGCCAGAGTTCGCTCTATAGTAATTTTTACAGGAAACTCCACGGGCGCAAAGCCGAAAGGAAGAGCGCGTGCCGGCGGCCATGGGTCAATGTACAGTACCTGCTACAGTGTTATCTCTCCGTGCCTCCTGCACACATCGAACGTATGAACTCGTCGGCAAAGCTAGCTATACACTACGCGATCAGAGACGACGAAAGCGCAAGATCATGCACTGCGCCTGGAAGATGGCGCAGCCGTAAGATTGCGGTCGATGTTATATATATATATATATATATATATATATATATATATATATATATATATATATATATGAGCAATTCCTTCGGGATCGAGCGTAGAACGACGGCCAGGGCGAACTAAAACCGGGACCCCGAACCTTGCCTGCATCGTTTCTTTTTTATAACCAGCAGTAGCATGATATACACAAACACACGCTACACGTGTGGTGGCGCACTCTTAATCTCGGTTGCAATCATCCTGCTGTACTTGTATGTTGAGCCCCCCCCCCTCCCCTTCCCCCTCCCCCCTACATCCACCATTCACCCTTTCTGCATTCCGTAGAAGGTGCAACGCTACGCGAATGTGACCTCCTGTGCCCTTTCGGTGTCCTGGGCGAATTACGTATCTTTATATTCCGCAGGCGCGCACGGTCGCGCGCACGTTATTTCGATTCTTACGCGCGTTCCCCTCGCATTTCGGTATGGATGAACGTTTTTCTCGAATGGGCGTGGCGGAGCGTAAAACGAAACGGCCTCTACGTTGTCGGGAATCCGATTGGCTAGCGAAAAGTCGTATGCTCGCCAGAGACCCGGGTTGTGACTGCATATCTGCGATGGATGAAAGGTATACGAGGTCCCTCTTCTTCTGCCTGGGAAGGAGTAGGATGAAGTCGCCCGTCTTGTGTCAGAGTAACGCTTGGGTCCTACGACAGGGTTTGCCAATCAGCCACTGCCATGTGTTTTGTACTTATTTCCATCCGTTTCTGCCTGTGGCCAAAGTTCGCCGACATAAAAATAGCCTGCAGGAGAGCAATTGCAAAACGTATCTACATTTGAGAAGATTGTGCTCCTGCGACTTGAGCTCGTAAATTGTCTGGCGTGATGTTCGTCAGCATTATTGAGCGAGCGTAAACTTTTACGTTGAGGAGAGATGAGGGGGGGGGGGGGGTGAGAGAGTAAAGAAAAAATGTGGCGAGGGTAACCAGATGGCAATATCCGGTTTGCTACCCTGCATTGGGGAAGGGAGACAAAATAAAGTAGGAGATAAAGGCAGATACAGCGTGCATTGCCACCATGGTGAGCTCAACACATGCGAGAGAAGTGGTTGTGTAGTTGTTCGCAAAGGCAGTTGTTAGAAGGAAAGACACCATCTTCTGCGGTGGCTGTACGTTGGGGAGTGATCTTAAAGGCTGGTAAACCATAACTGAGGAACGTGCGTGAATCTGAGTCAGAAGGGCAGTTAACTGCACATAACGACGTGGCGGTTTTCGGAACCAGCGAATCAGTCTTTTTTTTAGATCGTATTCCATGTAATATTAGGGCTGAAGCAGTCAAATCGTTGAAACAAAAAACAACAATATATGGTGGATTGACAAGGTTACATGGCGTCTTACACCAATTGACGCCAGCAAAAAGTTACTATATATATATATATATATATATATATATATATATATATATATATATATATTCATGTGTTCGTGTGTGCGCGTGTGCACGTGTGCGCGTGGGCGCGTGTGCGCGCGTGTGTGCGTGTGTGCGTGTGTGCGTGCGTGTGTGTGGAGCGCATCGCCTCACACGTTACAGATAGACGGGTGGAGACAGATTTCCGAAGGAAGTAGCCCTATAATGCCTACGCATTAAAATGCGTTTGACCACTACCAACCAATAGTACGGTTTCTTGAGGAAAGGCACTGTCTTGTAACGTCGTATGCGACATTTAAATCATGATATGAGTAGTGTTCTTTGTGACTGGGCCGATTCGACTATAACAAGTTAGATCACTCTAATGCTAAATACATTACCGGCATTCAGCCCTCGATATCGTGTTTTGCAAGTCTTTATGAGAACGAACAATTTACTTTGGCGCCAAGTCAGCCTGCCTTGTATGACCACGTAGCATTGTCGCTTTGTCTTACAATGTGACGCACAACTATCGCCGACAGTGATTCCGCATACGGTGTCGCCTTCACAACCCCGTGTCGCTCCGCCATGCGTCATCCCAGCAGAAATTTTAAAATATTCCTGAGACTATCGCCGTTTACAGAATACCGGAATACCGGAAAAGCGCAGCGCTGGAGGCGCCACCTTGTGAGGCTGAGTTCAACAAGGGCTAGACAAAACTAAATTTGCAACCACCATGTTTAACTACGCTTCTGGTGCAGAATCGTCTGCAGCAACAATCATTAACATACAGTGACCATTTCTATTTTAGAGCTGATAGCTCTACTGCTCCATGTGCAAACCCAGAAAACGCCTGGTTCCGTAAATCTGACCTTCAAGTTCAGCCAAGGTCAAACTGGGACTTTGCCTGCCACTACCGGCGGCTGCTGCGTACGCCGCGTGGGCGCCCATATATTGAAAGCGATCTGCGATGTGGACAAAGTGCGCGGTCGTGCGGGCCTCATATTGAAAGCGATCTGCGATGTGGACAAAGTGCGCGGTCGCGCGGGCCTCATCTTCAAAGCGATCTGCGATGTGTACAAAGTGCGCCAAGTGCTGGTAGGTATATATAGCTTCGTATGTGCTGTGCTGTCGACGCTTAGTTCGCGTTGATGCGAGAAGCAGCATAAAGGTCAATTCGCTCGCTGCTGCTACCGCGCCGAGCAGCGTCCGTGTGTTGTCTTGTGGTGCCATTATAGATGCGGTAGTTGTTGACGACGCCGAGCAGCGCCTGTGTCCTTTCTAAAACAAGCAAAACCGTGCTATCGCTCGACAAACTTGGTTTAACCGCGTTCAATCACGGCAAATTTTTTTTCCCTTTTTCGGTGAGAACATCCGCGCGAGACAGAAGTCTTTCTAGGCAGTTGTAGTTTAACAATCCGTCGCCAGACGTCGCTGCTACGTTCCAGCTTTCCGGTATTCCATAATCTGGAATAGTATACGGACAGCCATTTGCATCGGAAGATCCGTCCGTCCGCGTCCGTCCGTCCGTATTTCTGTCCGTTTTCCTGTCTGTATAAGTGATACAACGAATAGCGAACAGAAGCGTCCAATGTGTAACATACAATAAAACGCCCGCCCGTTCTCGCTTCATTCAAGAAAGAAAATAAATGCGCAAGAAAGAGTAATCCTTGCGCACAGTGTTACCCGTACGTGCCTTCCTGCGCCAAATCGCCGCGATAGAACACGATAACGAGAAAAAAATAATAATAAAGGGCCTCGCCGTATACGATGACACGGACACGAGTTTTGTCGTGTTTGAGACGCGGGCCTACAGCGCTACACGGGAGTCGATAGTTACACGACGGCCTTCGGCACATAGCGCGCAGTTCCGCCGAGCTATCGACAGAGAAGCTTCTTCTGCGTTATTGAGCTCAAGCCGACTCGGGCTTCTTCTACTCCGGAAAACTCTCAGACAACAACTGCCGGGCCGATGCGCGCCTAATGACGCGCACATGTAGCCAATAATGCTCGCAGCGTCGCCGGCTGATGGGGCACACCGCGCGAGGCCGGACGGAACTTGGAACAGGCTCAGTCGCCGGGTGCGCTGAAGTAAAGATACGCAAGCTGGATTCAGAAACGGGTAGGCAATATATATATATATATATATATATATATATATATATATATATGAAACCACGTGCTCAGCGTATTTACGTTGAGTGAGCCATTGCGTTACAGAACACTCGGCAGTGGTTTCCAGTGTGCTGCTGAGCGCGAGGCCACAGGTTCGACACTTTGCCGCAATTCCGATGGAGGAGTGAAAGCGGCCGTCAACCGATACACATCTGTATCTCATTTTCTTCAGCCCATAATTTTTTGCATATTTTTTTTTATTTGCCGCAGTGAAGACATTCTCTGTACGTATAGCCTCGCATCGATCAAACGTTTCTCCTGATTCAAAGTTAAAGAGAGAGAGGGAAGAAAAGAGGGAAAGGACAATGTGGTTGGCAAGAAAAAGGTTCCGTTTGCTACCCTGCACGGGGGGAGGGGAGGGGGGAGGCAGAGGGATAGTCGCACTTCTACATCTGTAAACGCCTTTTGTGGGCTTGCGATTGTTCAGAACGAACGAAACATTTTTTTTTTTTTAGGTTATCCCACAGATTGCCAGACAGCACGCAGCCAACATGTACTAAATATGCCACGAGCACATTACGAAAACCATTGGCACAGCTGCTGTTTCACCGATGTGCGTCGCTGTTCTTCGTGGAAAAATTGACACTATACAAACTTGCGCGTGAATAATGAATCAATAAATTTTGAATTTATAATTTTTCATCCATTGAAAAAAAAACACGACAATAAAAACCGGTAATTGTTCGTACATCAACGTTTCCTGCCACATTTACATATCCATTCAAGCGCGGAGCAGCAATAAACCGAAGTGTATTTCTGGTATAAATTGTGTCGTGACGTCAATCAGCATCGGCACTCACACTTAGGAAAGGAAGAATTCTGTCGGGGCTAACTTGGATTTCTTTATGGTCAAACACGTGCGAAATGATGAAACGCTCTTGTTAGCGAACTCCCAACGCGACTTAGGCAAATCGTTTTGCATTTATGAAAGAAAGCAAAATTGTACAAAGTTAGAGAGTAGACGTTTGACTCACGGCGTCAGATTCTTTGCAATAATTGAATCTGCGAAATGCAAGAAAGGTCATAATAGAAACTCAATGTATGAAGTTTGTAACTTCGAGCCAGAGACATCACCATCATCATCATCATCATCATCATCATCATCATCATCATCATCATCATCATCATCATCATCATCGTCATCATCTATTTTATGTCCACTGCAGGACGAAGGCTCCCTGCGATCTCCAATTACCCCTATCTTGCGCTAGCGTATTCCAACTTGCGCCTGCAAATTTCCTAACTTCATCAACCCATCTGGTTTTCTGCCGACCTCGACTGCGCTTCCCTTCTCTTGGTATCCATTCTGTAACCCTAATGGTTAACCGATTATCCATCCTACGCATTACATGGCTTGCCCAGCTCCATTTCTTGCGCTTAATGTCAACTAGAATATCGGCTATCCCCGTTTGTTCTCTGATCCACACCGCTCTCTTCCTGTCTCGCGTGCATGCGGTTGCGCCTTAAAGGCGCAACCGCATGCACGCGATTTTCGAGCGACAGGTTTTGCCGTCGCGGAGGGCTATCCGTCGCTGTCGCTGGTCGTGTCGCCGGTTTCTGGCCAGCCAGAAAATATCGCTTGTCGCCCGGAAGTCAGCGCGACGACATCCGCTGGGGACAGCGATTGCACAACATGGCAGCAATCAGTCTGCCCGCTTCGATCTGAATTCGTTCTTGCAACTTGCTCTCTGCTGTGACAGCAAAAAATAAATAGTACAATCAGTCATCGCTTCACCTCATCGCTAGCTGAAGACAAAGTATCGGCGCTCTCTTGTCGTTATTATTGAGATCGGTTGTTTGTTTTGACGCTGTTAGGCCTGAGACGCCACCGAGAGCCGAGAAAGTGTTTTAAGTTTTGCTCAACAGATGGCGCCACGGCATTTTACGCTGACGACATGGGACGGATTTCCACTGGAGATGATAGCATATCTTAGCTAGATCTAGATAAAACGTTGACCTTTTGATAAAATTGAGATTACTTTACGCGCGCACGATAACATTTATTTGCACAACAATGTAAATCCGTCGCTACTCTTTTTCGCGATGTCGCGTTCATGTGGTCACACCGCGACACGACAGCGCGACAGGGTGTGCCTGTCGCGTCGCTTGTCGCTGAAATATCGCGTGCATGCGGTTGGGCCTTTAACATTAGTCCTAAGATTTTTCGTTCCATCGCTCTTTGTGCGGTCCTTAACTTGTTCTCGAGCTTCTTTGTTAGCCTCCAAGTTTCTGCCCCATATGCTAGCACCGGTAGAATGCAATGATTGTACACTTTTCTTTTCAGCGACAGTGGTGAGCTCCCAGTCAGGATTTGGCAATGCCTGCCGTATATGCACACCAACCCAATTTTATTCTTCTGTAAATTATTTTTCTCGTGATCAGGGTCCCCTGTGAGTAATTGACCTAGATAAACGTACTCCTTTACAGACTCTAGAGGCTGGCTGGTGATCCTTAATTCTTGTTTCCTTGCCAGGTTATTGATCATTATTTTTGTCTTTTGCATATTCATCTTCAACCCAGTTCTTACACTTTCTCGATTAAGGTCCTCAATCATTTGCTGTAATTCGTCTTCATTGTTGCTGAATAGGACAATGTCATCTGCAAACCGAAGGTTGATGAGATATTCGCCGTTGATCCTCACTCCTAAGCCTTCCCAGTCTAAGAGCTTCAATACTTCTAAGCATGCAGTGAATAGCATTGGAGAGATTGTCTCCTTGCCTGACCCCTTTCTTGATAGGTAACTTCCTACTTTTCTTGTGGAGAATCAAGGTAGCTGTGGAATCCTTGTAGATGTTTGCTAAGATATTCACGTATGCGTCCTGTACTCCTTGATTACGCAATGCCTCTATGACTGCCGGTATCTCTACTGAATCAAAGGCCTTTTCATAATCTATGAAAGCCATATAGAGAGGTCCATTTTACTCCACAGATTTCTCGATTTCCTGATTGATGACATGGATATGATCCATCGCAGAGACAACACTTCTCTAAATACCATCTGCTGGAACGTCCTTAATCTTACAAATATAATCTACGAATTTTAAGCGTAAGTAATGTCGTTGCATTGTTTGAAGGGGTTTCGCAAAACACTTATTCACAGATTTTTGGTATATGATTGGAGGGGCGTATAATATAAGAATTTTATTCGTTTTAGATGTCGCGATAAATACAGTTTGCAGATATGCGATATCGTCTCTTATTAGTGTTGAATTATAGAGCTGTAATGCAGATGCTCCGCTCCGTTTTCCTTACCTAACTTTACAGTTTTCAGCCATTGTTGTAAACAATGTTGATGGCCTAAATAAAAAAAAAAAATGGCCCGCACTCGCAAAAACCTTCTGATGCTTGAACTGTCCGTAAGAGAAAATTCCCGCCAATCGTAATGTCGGATATATTATTAGCTAAGCCGACCAGCCAATGCCAAGCAGCTCGTGAGAACGAAAAGGTTTGTGGATTCAGCCCCCTCCCCCGTCTTATTTCTTTTATTTTTTTTTTCAAATTTTTGTAATGCCATAAACCAAATCAAATTCGGCGCACATCGTATGCCTAGCAAAAGCGATTTACCCGCTGCCGTGCATTTAGATAGGATATCATGAGGTATACAAAGCCATTTTTTTTTCTCTAACCTTCAGCCGTGCTGAACATCATTTTGGCAGAGAGAGAGAGAGAGAGAAACGAGAAGGGAAAGGTAGGGAGGTTAACCAAGGACGTGCCCGGTTGGCTACCCTACGCTTGGGGAGAGGGAAAGGGGAAGAATAGATAAGGAGCGAGAATACGAAAAAAAAAAGAAAAAAAACACATAAATAGTCAGTTATTCACACAGTCAGTCGCAGAGGAAGATCCACTGTCACAAGCGCTCATATAGTCCAGTCTCCTTCAAGAACTGAAGAAGAGCTTTTGTGGCCTTTCGCATGCAGGAATGCGTAGGCCATGGTCCCAGAATCTTTTCCTCTGACAGCACTCTGCTATCTAATATGCTGAGTTGAGTTTGAAGTATCCGTCGCTGAGCGTCAAAAGCTGGGCAATGACACAGAAGGTGCTCTAGCGTCTCATCGCAGCCGCACAAATTGCATGCCGCACTGTTAGCCATTCCTATTAGGAATGAATAGGAATTTGTAAATGCGACGCCCAACCACACGCGACACAGTAAAGTTGCTTCTCCACGGGAAAGTCCAGGTGGCAGGCGAAGTCGCAATTCAGGGTCGAGAGAATGCAAGCGTGAGTTGCTGAAACCTGGAGAATTCCATCTTTGAAGTGTGATGTGGCGAGCAAGTGATTGAAGTTGCCGCGCAGCGTCCGTTCTTGAGAGTGGTATAGGCACTCGCTGATGTTTTTGATGAGCCGAGCGAGCAGCTTCATCGGCGCTGTCGTTGCCAACAATTCCGCAGTGGCTCGGCAACCACTGAAATACGATGTCGTGTCCTTTCCCAATCGCGTGGTGATGAGCTTGTCTTATTTCGTACACTAGCTGTTCGTGTAACTCGTGACGTAGGGCCAACTGCAGAGTTTGTAGGGCTGCTTTCGAATCGCAGAAAATGGCCCAGCGATTTGGCGGTTGCTGGAGCACGTATTGGATTGCACCTTGAAGAGCCGCAAGTTCTGCTGCTGTCGACGTGGTGTTGTGAGAATACTTAAATTGCAAATAGACGGCGTCCGATGGAACAACCACTGCTCCGGTTGAACTGTTGGAATTAGTAGAACCGTCCGTGTAAATATGTATTCGGTCAAGATAAGACTCGTGTAGGCAAAGCAGGGACAACTGCTTCAGGGCTAAGGGTGACAGGTCTGATTTCTTAGCAATCCCAGGAACTGAGAGGCACACGCGAATTTGCCGCAGACACCACAATGCCGATGTTGGGCGTTTTGCAGGCTTGAAGCCAGAAGGTATCGACTCGTGTTGCCTCGTCACAATACTACAGTATGTAGCCTGTGGTCGTCGCGCTGGCAAACTGGCTAAATGGTGGGATGGTAGTCGTGAAAGGTGTCGAATGTGCGCTCTTAGCGTCTCTGCGACGATATGGGTGGTGATCGGATGCTCCTGTGCAATGACAATCGTCGCAGCTGTCGAAGAACATCTCGGGAGGCCAAGACATGTCCGAAGTGCTTGGGCTTGTACGCTCTGTAGTGCAAGGAGATTAGTCTTGCATGTGTTCGACAAGACTGGAAGACTGTAGCGAAGAAATCCGAGAAATAGTGCCGTGTAGAGCTGTAACATAGAGCGCACGGATGGTCCCCACGATTTTCCAGCTATGAACTTAAACATATTCTCAATACAAATGAGTTTTTTCTTCATGTATGAGACATGGGGACTCCAGGTGAGGTCTCGATCCACAATAACGCCTAAAAACCTGTGAGTTTTCTTATATGCAATTGAGTGGCCCTCGATGCGCACCGGGTAGAAATACATCGGTTTTCGTGTAAATGCCACTAGTGCACATTTTTCCGTAGATATTGTCAGACCTTGTCGGCGAAGGTATGCCACTGTCAGAGTTGCTGCTTTCTGTATTCTAGCGCGCACTTGTGGCCGTGTCACGCCGGACGCCCAGATGCAAATATCATCTGCGTAGAGCGAGACATTGGCGGTCTGCGGTAGCGTTTCGGTAAGCCCCACTAGAACGAGGTTGAAGAGAGTCGGACTCAACACTCCGCCTTGTGGGACACCACGACTGGAAATATATCTATTTGTCGGGCCATCTTCTGTAAGAACAAACACTGATCTCCTTGAGAGATAGCTCCTAATCCATCGAAAAACGTGGCCTCCAAGTTCTGCAGCCTCAAGAGCTTGGAGAATGACTTCGTGGGTTACGTTGTCGTAGGCACCTTTTACGTCTAAGAAGAGTGCCACAGAGAGACGCTTCATAGCTTTTTGTTGCTGCACGGAGGTCACAAGATCAATGACGTTGTCTATTGAAGACCGTCCACGTCGAAAACCAGCCATAGCATCAGGGTAGATGTTATAGTATTCAAGGTACCACTCCAGACGTGTCAGCAACATCCTCTCCATGACCTTACCGATGCAACTCGCGAGTGCAATCGGTCGGTACGATGTAAGGTCCAGCGGAGACTTTCCAGGCTTCAATAGAGGCACCAATCGGCTGCACTTCCACTCGTCGAGGACTATGCCGTCATGCCAAGACTTATTGAAGATATCCAGCAAACAGCGTTGCGCTGTTGAACCCAAGTGTCTTAAGGCAGCGTAGGTCACCCCATCGGGACCGGGTGATGACGACCGCCTGCACATAGCCAAAGCCGCTTGCATTTCTTCCATAGTAAAAGGCACTTCCATACTTTGATCTCTCGCGAGAGGGACGTCATGTAGCGAGAGGTCCATCAGTGGAACGATGTCACCAGTAACCTTTGCACAAAAATCACCAGCGACTTCAAGCTCTGGTCGACTTTGATGTAGAGCGAGTGCTGTGAAGGGACGACGTTGCTGTGGAAGTGATCGAAGACCCTGAAGAGTTCTCCACACGGGGATAACGGCTTGCGAGGATCCAGGGAATCGCAGAAGCTCTTCCATCGTCGATCCTGGAGTTTGTTCATCTCACGCTGAATTTTCTTCTGAATGCGTCGGGCTTCCCTCAAGTCATAAATAGACTTAGTACGCCTATATCGTCTCTCGGCCCGCCGGCGGATCGCACGAAGCCTCTCCAGTTCTTGGTTGAAATCTGTGCGTCTTGTCGATGGTGTATACGTCCGCGTAGAAGCCTGCAGCGCTTGTATGATAATGTCTTCAAGGGCCTCGGGATGTTCCTGTCTGCACTTGTCCTCGATCGAAAGTCGGTATGCTTGCCAGTCAGTCTGTCTTGACAGCATAGGCGAACTAGAACTGTCAAAGCCTCTGACATTAATGTAGGTAGGCATATGGTCACTGCCATGAGTTTTAATGTCTGTGAACCATTGAACTTTAGAATGTATACTATGAGACACTAATGTCAAGTCCAAACAGCTACTGTAAGTCGCCCCTCGGAGATAAGTCGGACTGCCATCGTTCAAAACTCTCAGTCCGTGCTCGGCAGCGAGATCAACTAGACTCGTGCCTCGTTGATTAGTCCTGAAGCTTCCCCAAAGTGGATGATGGGCGTTAAAGTCACCCATGATTATCCAAGGACCTGGAGTTTTAATGAGTATGTCGTTTAGTCTCTGTCGATCAAGCCGACGTGATGGTGATAGGTAGGCGCCTATTAGTGTGAAGGAAACCTTCTTCTTTTTGACACGGAGACATACGTAATGATTGTCGTCGTGAGGCTGCACTTTTTCTTGAACATATGTGAGCTCCTTGCGAATATACACTACAACTTGACTTCGTTCAACACATGATGAAGAAACGAATGACTCGTAACCCGACAGTCGAATTGTTCTTGAAAAATGGGGCTCACAAATGATGATAATCGGGAACTTGTTCTCAAAAACATAGTGCCGAAATTCTGACATCCGTGACTGCAGCCCTCTGGCATTCCATTGAAGTATGGAAGCGCACTTGACTTGTTCCCGAAAAGGCCGCAGTGGTTGTGGATGGCAAGCCATCTTGTTACTGTAGACCTGCAAGTACTGGTTCAAGGGAGTCCAGGACTTGCAGTGCGCATTTAGCGGATGGTGTTTGCATGGTATTCAGAAGGGAGCGGATAACACTCACCAGGGACCTCAGAACAGCAACGACTTGGACATCTTGGGCAGCTTGAGTATCTGCTGCCGAATTAGCGCTCGGCGGTAGTCGATGCTGTCGATCCTCTGAGAAGTGTGCCTGGGGTAGAGCAGGCCAAGCAGCTTCAGATTTTTGCTGAGCTTCGGTATTCTTCTGACCATGTAGGTGTAGGGTGCTTGGCGGTGGCGGCGGTGGCGGTGGCGTGAAGGAGCGCTCTGGGGGCAAAACAGTACTTTTTTCTTTCTTGGAAGTGCGCCGTCGACGGGAACGGCGTCTTTTAACAGTCGTTATCGCTTCCTTTCGCGACGAGCCGTCCTTCACCATTTGCCTCAAGATTCTCTTCTCCTTCTTGATTAGTGGACAGTCATTTGATGACGCATCATGATCTCCATTGCAGTTTCTGCATTTCAGGGTACTCGCTTTGCAAGACTCTGCTGTGTGGGGTTCGGCGCAACGCGGGCAAGTTGTCTTGTTGTTACATACCCCACTCACGTGGCCCATTCTCAAGCACTTGTGACATTGAAGAGGTCTCGGGATATATGCTCGAACGACATGGCGAAAATGACCAACCTTTACATGTGAAGGAAGGCAGTCGCCTTTGAAGATCACCTTGACGCAACGGGAGTTGCCTATTCGGCTAACTTGCAGTATGTCCGTAGTGTCAGCAGCTGGCTTGACCAGGACAGGAAGGTCAGCATTCGGTATAGAGACGTCGATATCATATATGACGCCCGTTGTCATGCCTCTGTCCTGCGGGATATAATTACGAACTCTGATGTCGCCAAGCTCTGTGACAGTGTAGCGCCAACCGACGCTTCAACGCGAGGCGCTTTGGTCGGCGCTCCCAACCGGTGCCTTCGCGCCGACTGTCAAGGAAGTAAACAATAAAAAGAAATGCAGCGCGTGCTCGAAGCGCAAGCTCGGCACGCGCAGTTTTGTTCCAGGAGCTTGAGACGCTGGTCGTGGCGGCCTCTGCTCGGCTGGCTGCCTTCTAAGTAGGAACGACGGCCCGGCTCGTTCGCCGCCGTCACGTTCTTCCTACAATGGTGACCCGGACGTGATCGGCCACGACGCGCACCGGCCACGGCGCTCACCAAGCCACGGCGCTCACCGGCAACGGCGCTCACCAGCCACGGCGCTAACCAGACCACGGCGCTAACCAGACCACGGTACGAGCACGCCGGCCACGGTACGAGAACGCCAGCCACGGTACGAGCACGCCGGCCACGGTGCGAGCGCATGGTCACGGTACGAACACGCCGGCCACGCGGAGCGGTGACACGTCAGCTACTCTCACTCCTCGGATCATGGCCCGGCGCCTAGTGCTGACTGGCCTGACCCTGGCCCTGATGGTTCAAGCGACTTTTACGAGGACCAGTTTCGGCTCGGGAACGCCAACAGCCTACGGCCCGCGGCTCCTTACGATGCGGACCGTCAGCGGGCTCTGCTCGAGGGAACGTTCCACCGGGCGCCCGTGCAGCAGCTAAGCCTCACTTGTCCTACCAACGATCCGGCGCCATGTTCGACATTGGAAAGCTGCAGCGCCGTAAGTCACCGCAGCCGTGGCCTCGTCGTTGGGTGTCCGCCTCGGCTGCGGGAGGTCGTGGGTTCGAAACCAGGCGGCCGCCGGTTACACACCGGAATACAAATCGGGCACAAGCGACCCCCGGCCAGACGCCCGGCTTTCTTCAGGGGCGCTCGCTTGGGAGAAGCTCCACTAACCCCGCCGTCCCCCTCGGGGGATTACTTTCGAACAACCCTGCAACCTGCACAGGTGGTTACAACCCGGCCTGCGCGGCTCCATGCACCTCGAGTGATGCATCGATGCGCAGCCCACTGCGCGCGCAATCCCGAACACTGGTAACCTCCTCCCAGGGGCCCACAGCTCTCGCGCCTGTACAAGGACTACGCCACAATCACCTAGACCATCAACGGCCATTTACTGAAGAACCTCATCGACCGCTCTACCCTAAGCACCGTGAAGAACGACGTCCCCGTTAAGGTCTCCAAGATCGCCATCAACCAGCTGGAGAGGCTTCCCTCCGACAACGGCAAGTTGGTCTTTCAATGCACGGCCCTATCGATGCGCAAGACACCAAGGCATCCATCGCGCTTGGTTCCATCTTCGAGGACACCTTCACGAGCAACGCCCAGTGCGAGCCTCGCGGGGCCTCGTGCAGCGAGGGCCGCTACCTCTACAAGCTATCCGAGCCCGTGAGCCTAAGTCCAAGCACCTGACCTGCCGCACCGCCGCCGGCCTCGGCTAGCCCTGCGACTACTCCGAGCAGTGCGTCTTCGCCCAGCTGAACGGCGTCTGCACGGACCATCTGATCGGCGACTGCGCTCTCGAATTTGTCCACTCGCTGGACGGCAAGACCTGCGACAAGCTACAGACCACCGCCGGAAACGTATTGGACAGCCCTGCAAGGCCAACAGCGAATGCCACACTGCCGGAGCCGCTTGCCTCAAGGACGTCTGTGCGTGCGCCAGCCACAGGTGCACCTAAGATGCAGGCTGGAGTACAAAGATCCAACTTAGCTTCTCTCACTTCCTTCATCGACGTTCCGTCTGGGCGGGGAGCCCTGTAGCGCCAACCGACGCTTCAACGCGAGGCGCTTTGGTCGGCGCTCCCAACCGGTGCCTTCGCGCCGACTGTCAAGGAAGTAAACAATAAAAAGAAATGCAGCGCGTGCTCGAAGCGCAAGCTCGGCACGCGCAGTTTTGTTCCAGGAGCTTGAGACGCTGGTCGTGGCGGCCTCTGCTCGGCTGGCTGCCTTCTAAGTAGGAACGACGGCCCGGCTCGTTCGCCGCCGTCACGTTCTTCCTACAACAGTTTGCAAGGTATGCAAAGCGGCTGGTTGCTCGACGTCTATGGCCAGGACATTCTTACGGGGATTAACTCGAATGTCGATTATCTGATTCGGCACGAGAGCTTCAAGACGTACCGAGATGACTTGCCTATTGATGCTCCTCAGGTTGGTCGAAGGATCAACGGGAACAAACAATATTGTGTGGCGCGGCGGACCACAGGAGGCCTTCACGGTTGACGTACTTCCCGGCGAAGACCCACCGAGGATTCTCCTCTTCGCCTTGCGTTTCGCCATAGGGACAAAGCCGTCCTCGCTGTCATCGCTACTCGCCGTATACAGTTCAGTGCTGTCACTGGCGGTGTCATCATCTCGGCTGTTCCGCTTCCTTGAGGCCGACGTCGAAGGCAATGCCATGTCCGGACTACGTACAACGGGGTCGGGATCCATCGCCGCCCGCAGGAGAGCGATGTTCCCCGGATTACACAAAAAACCACAAAAACTCAGGAGACAGAAAGAGCAGCGTTCCACAGGAGAAACACTTCGTCGCTACTCAAAGATTACAAAGCGGTCATCGCTCAGCGCAACATAGGCGCGCCGGCGCTTAAAATACGTCAAAAACGTGCGTTTCATGTAGTTGCTGCTTTAGGTACTACATCAAACTGACAACACTGTAATGACGAGCATGGGACCACGCTATACAAGACCAAGAAAGAAAGAAATCAAAAGGGGAATATGCCCTTGAAACGAGGGTGAAGCCAGGGACATTTGCATGTTTTGTTTTTTGTTTTTATTATGGTGTCGGTTACCTCGATTACCGGGCCCGTTCACGACAGAGCAAGAGTTAGAAACGACGGAAACTGAATATTTACGACGTTATTACAAAAAGCAAAGAACGAAAGAAACGGAAAAAGAAAAAGGCCCGTAGTGGAAAAAAAAAAAAAACAGAATCAGCGCCAATCTTCGCACATTTCAGTTCGTTTATAGGATTTCGTAAAGGCGTCCTTTATATAGGCTGGCTGGCCATCTGCGCCCAAAAAGAAGAAAGCGAAAACAAAAATAAAGAAACGTAGACTCAAGAAAGTATTACGCTGAAAAGGAAAGCGTAAGCAGCAAGCAAGCAAACATCGAATCGAAAAGCAAGCACAGTCCGGCCAGAGAGCCGCAGGACTGTGTGACCCAGTCAGCGCGCGCATTATAAAATGGCCCGCGCCTGGGCTTTAAGCGGGGGAAAAAAAGAAAAAAAAAAAGAAAGTTGTAATAAGAGAGGAGCCAACCCTGCGCGCGCCTTGTCGCCTGACACAGACAGGCAGGCATGCAGGGAGAAGCCATCTCCAGCCGTGATCGATCGCCTTCGGCAGCCGCGGAGAGGAAATTTCAATGTTCGCGGGGACCAACGCTGCTTCCTTTATCCCCTATTACTATACTGCTTGGTATGCCTTTTCTATTTTTTTATTTTTTTCGCTGTTAGGTTTCTTTTGCTTTCACCCCCGCGCGATCAATCCGGTCGAGTAATCACAGCCCTTTGCGGGCATCCAGCCAGTCAGACCTGCGCTTTTCTTCGCCGGGTCGGCTTGCCCGCAGTGCTCGGAAGGCTCGTGCGGTGAGCCAGATAGTAGTACACTATCGGTGCGCAGGAATCGCGCGAAGGCTATATCTCGTGTGATCTGCGCGATAACGCGGAATCTGCGAGCCTGTGGCTGCTCTTTCCGTGTAGGGTACCAAAGCGGAAACTCGCTTCTGGTTAACTATAGCTCCCTGCCTTTCCTCTCTGTCCCTCTCTCTCTCTCTTTGTCTCTGCAGTCCCCACGTCTACTTAGCTTTAATTTATCCGCGCATGCGTTGTTTATCATGGAGTCATTTTCATACTGCAAAACAACCCATTGTTCAGCAAGATCTGCGGCGGTGGTACAAGATTTGAAAAGTTGCAACATGGAGTAAAAAAATCTATGATTAAATATATATATATATATATACATATATATCCTCCTAAAACCCCTTGTACAATAAATACATTGCACATTGCCTTCAACATTTCTTTTTTTTTTTCGAAATTGACTCGAAAGTGCTTGCCCAAAGTATTCATTCTGGGTATGAAGTACGGTACATGTGTAACGGTAAGGAAGTGGTTTCCTCATATTCTTGTCATCTGCTTTCGAGAAATTTGATACTAAATTGGTCTAGACTTTTGTGTCGTCCCAGACGGCGGAAAGCAACCTTGAGGCTGGTTTCGAAATCACTGAGATTGCGCGAAAATACCGGACGCGGCAGCAACATGGCAATGTACTTACTACCCGTAGTTCATCCTCAACTCTGCGTTCAGGCACTGAAATGCAGTTTTTACTACAGTAAACATGAGGAGATAGTTATTTTTTTTTCTAGCTTTTCTAGATAATTATTTTTTCCTACTACCCTAGCTTAATACCCACCTTCGTTGTCCTTTTATCAGAGTGAATGTTCACAAAATGCTGCAGCATGGTCTCACGTAACCCCTCCCTCCTCACTCCCCCTTTCCCTGCTATTAATGGTCTGCTTTCGATTGTAGGCCGACTTTCAGGGATGGTCAGTTAAAATGTAATTGTGAATCTCACCCACCCAATTCTTTTGCTATGTCCCGTGCAATGGAAACATCCCCTTGCTTATTGAAGAAAAAAAAAAGAAATTACGAAGAAAAAAAATGTGAGGGACAGAAAAGCATCGTATAGGACACACATGCAATCTGGAAAGCCTATTTTGTGCCATTTCAACACCAGACTTGTGCCACTCATCGTTGTTTCTCCGCTCTCTCACTCACTCACTCACTCACTCACTCACTCACTCACTCACTCACTCACTCACTCACTCACTCACTCACTCACTCACTCACTCACTCACTCACTGTGTTTGTGACGCACGGAAAGAAAGAAGGAAATAAAGAAAGAAACGCTCGTGGCTGATGCGGCGAGGTGGAAGCGAAAGAAACGAAAGCAGCGCAAAAAGCCAAGGCAAGCCAAGCCAAGTGGAAAGATACTCGTCGGCAGGTGCAAGGCTCACACCGGCTCACACCGGCTGCCTCAATCGCAGTAACTAATGCCTTCCCGTGCGGGCCACTCGCACCTATACTCGTTATAAGCGGTGCCGATCGAACCTCGCTTGCGCAATGCGCCTGGAACACGCCCGGTGACACTGCGCCTGCCCTTCTCTCCACGCAGTCGTGTAATACAAATGGAGCTGTACACGACCCGCTTCCTGCGAGCGCCCATTTACTACGGCAACGTTGCGATGCATGAGCGCAAAAATAAAATAGAAAAAAAAATCAATTGCGCTTGCGACGACGGTATCATCGACTCGTCGACGCCCGGTTCTGTTCTTCTCCTTTCAGGTTCTTGGTTTATTCAAAGCGGAATTATGGTTCACGTGTATATATATATATATATATATATATATTAGTGTATACATCTCGGAAAGAAATGGAGGAAAAAGGGAGGAAAAAGGGGGGAGGGGGCGTGCTAAAGACTTCGCGCGAAAATCGGGGTCCGTGGTTGTGCAACTCGGTGCCTAAAATTGTCGCCGAATGCGAGCGAGTCTGCCGTGCACTGCCGTCATTCCTTTATTCGTCCATACGGGTAAGCGCGTTTAAACACCCCGCAACCACCTGGTCTTGTGAAAGGCGTGGTTATTTCGTAACCAGACGGCGAGAACTGGTTCTGTTTTCTATTGTGTAGCCTCAGAATAGATACTATAACCGCCTGCAGTGAAAGGAGGTCTTGATAGTTTAGCGGATGAAATTTAATGAGCAGCAAATGCCATTAGTTATGGAGACATAGGCACGTACAAACCGAAAAAGAGGAAGAAAAAAGAAAAGGTCACCCGAAGGGACGCATGTACCGCATGCTTGCCCTTCGCGAAGGTTTACATAGAAACATGGGGCGATATTCGACATATGATTTCAGAGCACTCCGGTGGCGTTTTAAAATACGATGCAGTCACGTCATGACAGCAGCGGTTGTAAAACGGCGAAAACAGAGCCGTTGTCAGATTAAAGTACGTGTAGTGCAAGTCCCTGTGCTACGCTATATATACGTGTATCTATCCTTGCCGGTTGCTGAACTTGCTTCCAAGGTTGCTAGAGAACAGCGCACACAATTCGTGTCAAGGTCTACGCATCTGCTGCACGCAGCTGTTCGCCGCGGATACGGAAGGTCCCGGGTTCGAGAACCGTCGGCGCTGCTTAACCGACGATAATATAAGTGCGGGCGGTCACCAAACCCTGCACTCGACGTTGTTCTGTAGGTGACGGCCTTTGGAATGACAGCCTCAACAGCGTGAAGCACGAACATACGCACGCACATAGAAAGAGGGAGAGAGAGAGAGAGACAGCCTAGAACGCTCGTCTCCTCTCTCGCTTGCGCCTGTTTATATATTTGCTCACCTTCGTGCTCACCTTCGTTAGGCATGCTTAACCAACTGACCTGACGACAGTTTTAACTAGCGAGGCCGAACTCCGCAGAGGCACCACGTGGTTCAACGCACCTTCTATTGCATGCGCGGGACATGCAGCTGTAGGAGCGTCCTTCTCACGCAATCTCCTACGTGGCGAAAAGGTGGCTGGAAACGGAGACAGAAAAAAGAGAGAGAGAGAGAGAGAGAAAAAAAGAGATGTTCGGCGAGAACAACGTTGTCGAAAACAGAATCGCTTTGCATTTAGCGTGCCGTCGCGCATCGCGGAGAGAAAGACGCGAGCGCCAAATGAGAACACTTTGCGCGCGCACGGCAGAGCCTCTTACTGCGCTAGCTGTTTCCTCTATCTCTTTATCTCCACTCGTATGCTCTCTCTTTTCGTCTACGCCGGCTATCGCGTTCTCTTACTTTTCAAATTTTCCTTTTATTGCTTTTTTCCCGTGGCAGGAGTGACGCTTCCTTTCTCCACGCAGCGCAGGCGGCGACGACGACAGATGCAGGTAAGCGAGAAAAATAAAAGGCCGCCTCGATTTACCTTGGTACGTTTTGGTGCACCGTTTCTTACTCGAGCCTATAGCGCGCAGCCGGTGGTCCTCTCTCTTTCCGCGCGTGCGGCTTCGAAAATATACGTTTATAGGAGGGTGAGGGAATGCGGAGGACGAATAAAGTCAAGAATAAAGTTAAGTTTAACGAATACTGCGACTCCGCGTGCATCCGAATGCGCAGTTGAATGCGCAGTTCAGGGTCCCACAGGAGAAAGAGGCCGTTCGCCCGCCATAAACCGGATGCATGTGTTGCCGAAGCGCAGCTGTTTCTCTCCTAAAGCGTACATTTTGCGCACCGAGCGTCGGCGTTTCGACGGTCGTCCTTTAAAACGTGCACCCATTGTGAACCTCTGATGCTGCAGGCCAGCGAGCTAAGCCTAAAATGCAATTAACTGCTTAATCTACGCTGGCCGATTGGACACGTCAATTTAGTGTAAGCTTGAATAAAATATTTGCCAGCCATCGTTCGTGTCTGTGTTATCGACGAAACGGCAACAGCGCCGAGATAAATGGTTTGCCTTCCCGTCAGGCTGGCTCAGTCCGCACGCTTATTACGTTAATAGCGTCGTCTGTACTAATTAGAGCAGCGGTCAGAGGTCACGCTAGTGTGTCAGGCTGACTCAGTATGGACGCTTATTATGTTAATATCGTCGTCTGTACTAATTAGAGCAGCGGCTCTAAAGGTCGCGCTATAAGCGCATTGTTTCGCCAATGCCAAAGCTTAAATTTCCGACCGTCGACGCCGCCATACTTGTGCGTACTAAACCTAAGCTGTGCCCGTAATTCGGTATGTACTACTCGCACATTTATAACGACGTGGCTGGGAGTACAATTGTATTTACAGCGTCACGTGACACTCGAAGAATTGCCGTGCGTCACCTAGATTCTTTATTGGACGAAGCGTTGCTCCTCCTAACCAGATGCGAAGGCTGTGGGCAGTTGAATCGCTACAGCGGTTGTAATATTATATATATATATATATATATATATATATATATATATATATATATATATATATATATATACAGGGTGTTTCATCTTAGCTGCACCAAATCTGGAACGCCCATACATTTCGTCGGACGCGTTAAAAATTAATATCTCGAAACTGGTTCAGTCCTGAAAATTCGTTCCAAGTGAATACGCCTTGCGAACTCAGCGGCTATAATTCGTAGATTGAACGATGTGCCGTAAATTCATTAATTAAAAAGTTAACTCGCGTAATTATGCTAATTATTCAATCAGGCGTTTTGATTTCTCGTGGAAGTAATGGCCGCCTCATCGAGTAGTTTAGATCAAGGATTATAATTGTGCTATCTGCCACAGGCAATTTTTAAAAATTTGGTGCAGCTAAAATGAAACACCCTGTATATATATATATATATATATATATATATATATATATATATATATATATATATATATATATATATATAGGATTGACAACGTCGCGAGAAAAAAATCCACGATGCCTTTGATAAATTAAACGCTTTCGGCGCTGGATCGCTCGTGTAGACGACAACGAACGCTCGCATCTGCTCGGCTCGGTTATGGAGCAGTTCACCGGTGAAGCCAGTACATGTGGCGAGCGTATACTGGGGAGGAAAGCAGCCAGAACACTTTTACTATAACGAGCACTGCCTGGGCGGCGCCATATACTGCGCGTTGGAATGTTGCAAGCGCGTGCGAGCATTTGCTCAGATGCACTAAAGCCAAAAGCGCCTTCTTGCGGCAATTCACAAAGCACGTGTCTTCATGAACAAGATGTATTGCTGGGCGAGGTGGTTCACATTACGGAATAAATTCAAAAGAGCGCGAAGAAAGGCGCGCACAGGCGCTCGCTAATAACATGATATCTTCGACCCTGGTGTCGTCTCAGACGACGAAAAGCACCCGAGAATTGCGTTCCGAATGTTGGCAGAGGACACAAAAAATCCAGGGCGTACAATCACAACATGCCAACCAATCACACGATCTTTATCTCTGTGTTCAGGCAAACAAAAGCGGTTGGGCTGCTGAGCTCGAGGTCGCGGGATCGAATCCCGGCCATGGCGGCCGCATTTCGATGGGGGCGAAATGCGAAAACACCCGTGTACTTAGATTTAGGTGCACGTTAAAGAACCCCAGGTGGTCCAAATTTCCTGAGTCTTCCACTACGGCGTGCCTCATAATCATATCGTGGTTTTGGCACGTAAAACCCCATAATTTAATTTTTTTAAACAAAAGCGGTTAGAACAACAAACGCGAGGATGTGGTTACCTTGTTCAATTACATATGGGCGGTGACGCTTTCAGCACCTAAGCGGGGTATTTAAACGATAAAAATATTATCTATCTATCTATCTATCTATCTATCTATCTATCTATCTATCTATCTATCTATCTATCTATCTATCTATCTATCTATCTATCTATCTATCTATTATTTATTTATTTATTTATTATTATTTATTTATTTATATTATTTATTTATTTATTACGTTAGAAAACTGGTACGTAAGAAAGCCCTTTGTCTTACGTAAGAGCGTTTCGTTACTGGCCGGTGGTATGGCGCCTGAAACGTACAGACCGGCGTGGCTGTAAACTTGTGATAGGCACGACGACAGCCAATCGCTGACAACGCAACAAGAACGCACTTGACGCTTTGTAATGACAGCGATCCCAGCTCTACACCGTAGAACTGCACGACAAGCGCCTGTGTATTGTGACGCGTTGGGCGCAAAAAAGGTATGCCTATCGCTCATGAACACTCAACTCATCATCGTCATTCGCATTCCCCCTCTCTCCTTTTCCTTCTCCCGTTCCTTCATGCACAAAGTAGCAGGAGAGAGGCAAACTCCTGCGGTCGATTTATCTATTCTCAAATTAAAACTGTTTTCTCTCTCTTTTGAATGAGGGCACTGTGTGCATGTCATAGAAAGCTGTTCTCAGATCGATTAATAAAATTTCGGAGGCATTGTTCCGCCACCGAATAACCTCTATTCCGACGATACAACCCAGGACTCAGACTCAGCTTCAAGAGATTGTTACGTTTTGGTGATAAGCCTGGCTCACATTTAAAAACGACCTGAGATGGACCCTCGCCATACATGTCGCTAAACACTGCTCTTCAATTGGAGCCCCTACCAGCCCGGCTCGCATATTCCGGCCGTAAAAGCGAAACTGCAACACCCACGCCGAAAGCGCTTTGAATTGCTGGAAGACGTACAGAGGTCCATTACCCGCCATTAGCACGCCAAAGTCCACAAAGGCCATTGAACCACGATATTAAAACTTGTATAGCGTTGTAATACGCCTCACCCACACATGACCAACGAACTAAGGCCAAGCTCGTTAGTTAGGCTTATTCGTTAGGCGTTAGTTAGGCTATTAGCAGCTACGACCGCGGACACGAGAGTATACGGCGAGGAGCAAAGCAAAATGCGGAAAAAAAAATACCACAAAATGAAGACGTAGCGAGCTTTGCCCATGCCACAGCCTGACGTCAGTCCAGCGCGACGCTCACGAAGCATATATGCCGCATAAGAGTCAATGCTTACTCGGCATGACGTTATCATGGGGCTCCGACATTGCGCTATACAGCCGCTAAAGAACGCTTTAACAGATGTATCTCATGTATACACCAGGTATACACAGAGGTCTTGGAATTTCCAGGAAACATTCATCGGCCATGGACTAGCTGCCAGGTGCTGCATTTAACACTCCTCCTTTAGTGCGACAAGAACTCTTCGAAAGAGAAATGCATGCAATGTGAGCATCGGAGCGAACTGTGAAGGATAAGTTCACTACTAAGGCACAATATATAATTTAGTCATCTCACCTGAATTTCAAAGGAACTTGCCTTTTCATTTTGCTTTTCTTTTGCAGTGAATGTTTCTTTGTCCATCTTTCACTGTTTGCAAAATTAAAACCGAGAAAATTCCCATGTTCTACTGCCGAAACGTTCTTTCGCACTGAATTTTTCTTCCTCCATCTCTCACCGTTCGAAAAATTAAAAACCGCAAAACTACGTACGTTTTGCTGCCGAAATGTTAACGCAAGCGTGCAGATAGTCGTGAAAATGCAGTCTACCATTACAATAAATGTGCAGCGTGATTTTGATTTTCGTTAAACACGTTGTCACGACTTGCCGCCACAGGCGTGCCGCTTTGCTGGTCTCGTCTACGTACGCTGCACGTCTACGCTACAGTAAAAATGTCCCCTACGGTAATGCTATCTCATTAAGAAACTTGCGGGCCGGTGTATAGCGTCAACACGCGTATGCGTACTCAGATTCCGGCTAAACCACGCGCGAGAAACGCCAGCGAAACGTTCCGTCAAGCCTATAGCGGGCGGCCGAGGAAAGCAATGGGCGGGGCGGCGTCTTTGACGTCGTTCGGGACCGACCAATACAAGCATAGGTATGCAAGCACCGCATTCGATATCTTTTCGAGACCATCCGCCACACTCGCGGACAGCTGTCTTAGGGCGCGCGTCTCGCACCCAGAAAGCACCGGATATTACGCGCTCAGGCGGCTTGACAGTGCGCCTGCGATGCCTCGTGAAAATGCTTTCGCTTAGCGTCGACGCAGCGCTGCTGCTGGCATTCGGTTATACTCGCATCTCGCGCGACTCGTAGCAGGCGGACGTATAGGCGCGAAATAAATCAATGGGTCGTGCTGTACGTCTGAAAAAGCGGCTCGCAGCGCACGCGGATCTCCACGTATGCGTAGCATCGGTGTACGTCAATTCTGGAAACACCACCGACACTTATTCTTGCAGTACGTGTCACCACAGAAGGGTTGGAAATAGTGGAGGAAGACGTTGCCTTCACCGCCAACGCAGCAACATCCATTCGTAAAAGTGGCCCTAAAACGTGTTTTCAATCAATCAATCAATCAATCAATCAATCAATCAATCGACAAGAAGTTATGTACTTAGGAAACCTTCGTAACTGGACGTCACGTAATGTCGTCCACTTTTCACCAACTTTGAGTCGTCGCGGGCGAACGGGGAGAGATACTAGCTAGAGGGCCATGTATGAACACAGTTTGCTAAGCTTTGCAACGTCGATGATCCGAACGGACAGGAAGCTATCGCCTGCATAACCTTTTGCATGGTACTTGAGGAATCCCGCAGCTTTTCGGGGCTTTCTTTCTTTCAGAGCATTGTAATTTAGCTATAGCACAGACAAAGTGACCGCACGGTAAGTCAAACGCCTTTGTAACGAAGCGCGCGGGAGCTCCAAAATCCTTCGTTATACTTGACATTTCGTTGTAAAGGTCAGGCACCGCACAACTCCCGATAGAGCAGGCTAAGCACATCCAGCAACATAAAATCTCTACTTAGTATGCAGTCAAGAGATATTTAGTGAAAGAAGTCGCCAATTTTCTTCTGCACACGTAGTGCGACGAAATGAGCGAGTGCAGTCGACCTTATGACATCGAGGTTAACACCACCTGCGAGACCAAACCCAGGAGCGACGCAAGGTACGGCTTCAGAGCGCCGAATGCCGCTACTAGACCATTATTCGTTAAAAAAAAGTTAAAAAAAAAGATTTTGTTCCGTCTTCAGACTCTTCCTCACTGTTGCCTTGGCTAACGTACGCCTCTTTCCCGTCATTAATGGCTGCGACGACATCGTCGGTCGTCAGTTCCGAGCGACTCACGTCGCCGTCAACTTTGACGTATTCGTCAGCCGTCACAGCCACTGCTCTTTTGCAACAAGCATTTCTTATTTTTCATTCCCGATGCAGATCTTAAACGCTTGAACGCAAATAATCCATGAAATACAATAAGGTGCTATGCATCATTTATGAGGCATAGGCCAGCATACAAGACTGATCTTTAAAAAAAACAAGAAAAAAAAAACATGCCTGCGCCTGTTACGGCCGTACCCAGCACAACGAAGCATGCAGATGTCAGTGTAACAGCAGCAATTCGGCTGTTACATAAGCACTACTTAAACACAAGGGGCGACACACGAACGTGCACTTGGCAACTGCAGGTCTGAAGCTTTCGCGCCAATACGGCAGTTGCGTAACCACGGCACGAAGAGTAGAGCGATAGCACATATTAAAAGATTTCGTAAGCGTAACGGACCGCGGCCAAACGAACCTTGCTATAATATAGAATAAATAGTGTCTTGTCTGGGCGTCACGTTTTTTTCATCTATGCTCACGAGTTATCTGCCTTGTGATTTCCAAAGACCCGAATCTTCGGCATACCCAAAAAAGAGAGCATGTCTTCGCCGCTCCAGACACCCAATGTTAGTCGCCCGTAGTAACTACTTCATGCATAAAATTCGGCGGACAAGTTTTTGAATGTCTGCTAACGTACATTGGTTCTGGGGGGTTGTTCAACGTGTTCTTGGAGTCTTTGAAGCTGCAACGTATTTGTAAGTCAGCCCCTGATGGCTGCGATGCATCTGCGTCGCGACGCGCGTACTCCGATCTTCGCTGTCTGTCACTAATTAATATAATTGAATTGTTTTGAAATAGTGAAAATAAAGGCAACGCTCGTACGCGTCTCTCGCAAACGAATGTGGCTGACCATTGAATAGATAATTGATTCCAGCAACCTCACGGTACGCGTATAAGCACTGAGAACGTACCGAAATAAATAAATTAATTAATAAAAGGCGCCACGCTCCAGTTATCTGCGATAGGATTCGCCCAAGTCGAAAGGGGACCTATGAAGCGAGCTACGAAGCGAAGAAACACAGGAAATATACTAAACAACAAGAAATATAAGAATGAAATATTAAACACGAAAAACGAAAAAGACCATACGGGTGCCCCTTCAATATAACAATAATAATAAACAAAATGTTGCCTGCATCGCATTGAGCAAGTCATCTGCGGCAAAATGCGAACATTACCTTAAAAATCCTTTTTTTGGCACAGGGTTAAATCAGCGCTTGTACACCTCTAGAGTTATCTAAGAAGTGACGCCCTCATGATAGTGCTGTGGGCTGAACTAGAACTGAGTTGTGTGTTTGGACACACAACCCATTTAGTGCGTGGAGGTGTCTTGCACCAGCAAGATGAAGATCGTACAAATCGTATAGATCATTTGGTCAACGACGCGGACAAACGTTAGACGTCGAGCGAACTCTCCGTTGTGGCATAGTTGTCCGCTATTAGTTTCATTCTCAATATTTCATTTTCTTAAATTTCTAATATAACTGATTTCGTTCTAGCACTGTTGGATTACCACCTGTGCCATCCCTTCGTTGCCCACTAGTCGCGCTGACTTTCACTTTCACTGACATTTTCACTGTCACTGTCATTTTTTTTTTTTCGAGCTGTGAATTGTTGTATCGTAGTTTCCCACATTGTTAAAGTCCTTCTCTCGTCCTTGTTCTAGTGAACTTACCTTCATATGCCCAGTTGTCCTGAAATTTTATCTCCCCCCCCCCCTCTTTTTTTTTTTCGTAACTTCCAGAACTCAGACCTTAGGGTTGTTCCAAGGCCCGATAGATACATTATTGTTTATTGTTATGATTACTTTATATGCCGTATAACACAGAAGTAGAGTGACCGAGGTACTGTCTACCTCAAACTGTTCGCAGCAATCCACGTGTCATAGGGCAAAACAGAAATAGTAAGAACAAAAAAAAAGTAGAAAAAAGAAGGAAAAAAAAGAAAACAAAAGAAGGAAGACTATCGCCGTGTCTCTGCACCGTACATGGCCGTGCGGGTCTCTGAAACACCTGTACCACACGGCTGCGCGTGCACTCGACAGGTGCACAGTCGCTGGCTGCTCCGAACCGAACCGAACCGCACGCAATTGTGTCACGAGTCACGCTCTGAGGCACAAGCGAAGAGGAACGGCGAAGAACGAGAGCGCCGTACATAGAGAGAGAGAGAGGACGGAGCAGGGGAAAGTCAGTCACGTGGTCTCTCCGAACGACAAGCGGAACACGATGTCGGTTGCTGTGCATATCAACTGAAGCACGGACCTGGTTGAGCAATGCCTATACGGCGCTTGGAGATGGCCTTGAGTTGCGAACCGTTCGGGAACGACGTGCCCCCCATAATATACTTCCAGCGTGGTTAAACCGAGAGAGAGAGAGAGAGCGACCCTATCGATAAAGTCATATGCTCCGTATCCAATAGTGTCATATGTCCGTATTGAGGTCCCATATTAAAATTACTCACCATCATCATCATTAGCCTATTTATATGTCCACTGCAGGACGGAGGCTTCTCCCAACGATCTCTAATTACCCTTGTTTTTGCGCTAGCTGATTCAAACTTGCGCGTGCAAATTTCTCAATTTAATCACCCCAGCTAATTTTTTCTCCCGTCCTCGACTGCACTTCTCTTCCCTTGGCACCTGTCCTGTAACTCTAACGGTCCACCGGTTATCTTCCCAACGCATTACATAGCCTGCACAGTTCCATATTTTTTCTCAATGTGAACTAGAATATCGGCTACCCCCGTTTGCTCTCTGACCCACCCCGCTCTCCTCCTATCTTTTAAAGTTACGCCAGGGCTAGTGTTAAAACCAGTATGTTCCCATATAAAATGAGTCACAACGGGCGATACACATTGCGAAGCCTCCACGCGCTCAATATGGAGCAAGTCCGATATGATCATATGAACGTTATAAGAATACCATATAAAAACCCGTAGGCTACTTTGTGGGGGCATGCCCCATATGATAGTCGAACGCATCTACAACGAACGCTTCCTACAGCGAAATGACCTGTACAACGAAGGATTGATTATGTACCGGTCGAATTCCTATCTTTAATATGTATTGTGAGCGCCTGCGCAACGAAGACCACTACAACGAAATTGCCTGTACATCGAAGGAATTAAGGCGGCCCCGACGGCTAATTCGTTGCTTAGCAACGAACGCCACGCAGCGGTGCCACCACTGCCCTCAGCAGACGTCACCAAGGTGACCTCTATGCTAGCGCTAACGGGGGCGCTAGCGACCCACTTGACGAGCGTGCAGGCATCGAAAGTAGTATTTTTGCACCAATAGCTGAAGTCATATGCTGCTTGTTGTACCGCATCAACAGGTACGACGGCCGAAAGTTGATTACGACGAGACGATGTTATCGTAACTGACGACCGTCGACGTCATTAAAGCCATCTAAGGCGTAAGGACGCCAGTATCAACGAAGGAAACAGTGACGAACATCCTGTGTAAACGAACCAAGAGTCTTGACGGCCGGCAATGGAGGCGACAGCAGCATTGGACGATCTGCCGTTTAACTTTGCGTATCTCCTGCGTTGCGGCGTTGAGCATGCTGTGAAACTCGGGTGCAAAAAGATTGGCTGCAGTCGCACATTAAGTTTGTCGGACACAGTGCGGGCAAAGATATTTGCGACTTATTTCGCTAATTCTCTCTTGCATTCATGTTAACTGGGAATGTACAAATTGTACAAGTGACCCCCATTTGTTCATATGGGTATCATGCGGGGCGTGCCTCTGTATGACATATGGAAACACCGAGTTTTTAAATGAGACCCACATATAATCCTATGGCATTATTGGATGCGGGGCATGTGGGTTTTTTTTATTCTTCTTTTTTATAGGGGAGGGAGGATATGAAGAGCGATATGTAGGGAGGTCAACGGTAAGTGCATTAGGTTGGCTACCCTACACAATACAAGTTCATTATCTGCAGAACATAGACTTTGCATTGAACGTGCTCTATTCTTTTGTCGTTGTTTTGCTTTAGTCTTTGCTATCGGTCAGTTTGTTCTTTAATTTCCTCTTCCCATCTCCCCACCGTCAATTCGTATCTTTATATCCACTTTTTCTCCTAAAGAGTAGGCAGCTAGGCGTTGTGCACAATTCGTTGGCTGTTGTCAGCCCGATTCTTCCCTTATACATTGTATATATATCATTACAATTCTAATTTAGGTGACCCCCCCTTTTTTACCACCATTGTACCTTACTTCCAGGAACGATCCTCAGTTCAATTTTCACTTCTTGCCATATTGTCGCACCAACGTTCATTTCAATTCGTTCATTTCCGCAACAAGCGCCGACTGGGACCACCTTCCCGCTTCCATTGTTTCGATCGTCCATGCCAACCAATTCAAAAAGCCCTTGTTATCAACTTGTTGTAACCATGGTACGCGGCTAAAATGTTTTTTTTTTTATACCACCCACTCTTCTCTGTAATTCCTCGGCCCTGAGATAAAATAAATGAAATTAAATTGATGTTTTCTAATCGAATAATAATAATAATAATAATAATAATAATAATAATAATAATAATAATAATAATAATAATAATAATAATAATAATAATAATAATTTATTTCGTTGACACCCCGTTGGCATATATTTTGCGTGAACGTCAAATAAAGCTTCGTATAACGCCGACTCGCACACCTGCATGCATGGGATCCGCCTAAATTTTTTTTCACCCCCATGAAAGAGCAGTTTAATATGAAGCAGTATGCTAACATCGCCTTCCGCGGCCAACTGGCGAGTCCGGACAGGAAACTTCGCCGCATAACTTCCGTGCTGCGTGGCAGAAGTTCTCACGACGGGCTGGTCAGGTAGCTTAATAGGCCAACTTCTCCTTAATCTTCTAATCGCGTCTAAAATGGCATGCCTTGAAATGGTCATGACAGCTACTTGAAACTATGACATTCGTCTGCGCGCTTACAGTAACATGTTTTACTGCGTTGTGGACATGAACCTCTAATACTCAACTAAGTTGCATGTGGTGAGACGCTTCTTGTGGTTAGGTTTAATCTTTGTCTTAATTGCGTTCACGTTTTACTTTCGGGACTTAGTATATTTCTGTGTGAGATGTAGGTGTCTGCGCGTGCTATATGAGGAATGCGGTAACCTCAGAGGCTGAATCCACAAATCTTTTCGTACGTAATCGATCTTTTTATTTCACAACTAATATGCCCCGTATCAGAATTGGCTGAAATTTCCTCGTACGAACTGATCTAGCGTAAGAGGCTTTTGTGAATCCAAGCCCAGTTTCTTTTTTTTTAATGTGTCCTTTGGTAGGCGGGCTCCTAATGTAGGGTCCATTTCCCTTTGTTTACACTAATTAAATATCGACAACGGCTGCTGCCACTTTGGTGTGCGATGGAAACGTCTGATTTGTGACGTGTTTGCATGCTTACAAATGAATGCACGGATTTTCTCGCATGACAAAACAAAAATGTTGCAAGAACAAACCACGGTGACATTATTGCCCTTACCCCTTCCCCAGTGCAGAGTAGCAAACTGGACATTCGTCTTCTCGCTAACCTTCCCGCCTTTGCATATCATTTCTCTCTCTCTCGTTCTCTTTTCCCGTATACAACACGTGTTGTCCGTGATGCTGTTTGTTGTTTTCTATTGTTTTCACACTTCCATTTTTCTGCAGTACCTTATAACGCCGCAATTCAAGTAATGAGGTCAAGTGTTTTATATTTCTTTCTTTCATAATATTTATTTTGTGCTCGAGTGCTGTAGAGCCTTATATTGCAAACGTATACGCCCATTATAACAGTGTGTCATTTGACGAGTTGAGTGTTCCTGAGTCGTGGGTTGTGTTCATGCATCTGATTCTGCCCGAGTCACAGTCCCCTGCGTAAATGACCTCTATGAGCCGCAGAATGGCAGTATTACCGAGGACACGGTGACCTGATTAGACCCCTGGGAATAGCACTGTGCAGCTTGAACGATTTGTTTGTTTGTTTGTTTGTTTGTTTGTTTGTTTGTTTTGTTTTTTGTTTTTTTTCAATGACATCATGAGTTCCTCGCCTAAATGACAATTTACGCGTAGTGGTGTCGTCATCAGAGCATGACTGGAGCGAAGGCTCTGTGCTGATATTGTTCGTATTCAATGTGCTGGTTCTCCATTAGGTTTAATACGTTACCCTTCTTTTCTTCATAGCGTAAATTCTAACAGCGAGTCCTTTCCTTCTTTTTTTCTTTTTTGCAAATATTTCATTCTAGTTTTTCTAAAGCCATTGTGAGATACTATTGACTATTTAATTTTCATTTATTTCCTCTTCCTTAAGTATGAGTTTTGGATAGCAAGCTTTTTAGTAGACGAACTTCTCATTTGAAGTGGTGCTCATTTGGCTGCAGCAATCCTGTGCTGTAATAGTGTGCAGCGATCGTGACCAGCTGTGATCGTATGTCTTTGCTCTCTCTCTCTCTCTCTCTCTCTCTCTAGTTCTTGTCTTCTTATGTCCTCCTCGCCCTTTCCCCCCGTGTAAGGTAGGAAACCGGATTTTCTATTCTGGTTGGGCTCCTTGCCTTTCTTCTTTCGTCTCTCCTGTCCCACTCAATAGACAACAATAGCAAGGGCACAGATGCACGCTCAGCGCATTCTTCTAAACACATTCGCGGCATCAAAATTACATGAAACCACTTCTTATTTTTAATTTTTTCTGCACGAGGCACGAGCCGCAGAAGGTGTTTCCAAGGAAAGACGACAGCGTACTCCATAGCATAGACGCCGTTACCACGAATACGCCAGTCCTCGCACGTAGGAATCAACAAAGCTCCGCGCCTGCGCAAAGCCTTTGTGACATAGTTTGAGACGTGACGCAGATTCCCCGGGGCCTACCCACCCTTCTGCAGCGAGCGTAACCACCTGTTACGCGACTCGGAAGACAGCAATCTGGCAGGAAGAACCGGAGCGCCTACCCTTTGTTTTCCGTAGGGATTCCCCGACTTCGTAGACGCGAACTGACAGGTTAGCTTCTTTTTTGTGTCTTTCAAGGAGATGCCGCTTACCTCGCTCAGTCACAAAAGCTCGACAGTTTGTTATTGTGCCTCGGTAGCGCCAATACGTGCGCCACGTCTGCGAGGCTTGTAACAGAACCGTTTTAAATATTCAACACCGCCAGAACGGCAAGGTAATCTGGCAGTTCTCGCGACCTGCGCGGCGCTGCATAAGAACGGTAGACAAATGGGAATACTGGCGAAGTTATATTCGGGGACGACTTTTCTGGGGGCGATGAAGGGAAAGATACAGAACAGCTACAGCTTCTACACATGAATTACAGCGCGAAGTAGTCCGGCAAAGTCTTACAGCGCTTTGTTTCGGCTTTTCGCGGCGAATCAGACATACCGAATCAGCGTAGCTTGTTACATGCGACGGTTTCGAATTTGCCAAAACGATAGAAGTTAAACAATAAACGAAATTCAAATAAAACATTGAGTGGATTATTTTATTTCTTATTTTGTTATAAATGCTGCAGTAAGTAACATGTTTATACCCGCCGGGGCGGCTCAGTCAGCTAAGGCGTTGCGCTGCTGAGCACGAGATCGCGGGATCGAATCCCGGCCGCGGCGGCCGCATTTCGATGGAGGCGAAATGCAAAAACGCCCGTGTGCTTGCATTGTAGTGCACGTTAAAGAAACCCAGGTGGCCAAAATTAATCCGGAGCCCTGCACTACGGCGTGCCTCATAATCAGAACTGGTTTTGGCACGTAAAACCCCAGAAAGAAGAAGAAGAAGTAACATGTTTATGTTTATTGTTCCCTATAGCTTGAAGAAAGGCGGATAAAACAGTGGGAACTATGTTCAGGCGCGCGCGTGCTTCGCCTGGCTTTCTCTTCATCGCATGTGACAGTTGTCCGCAAGTATATCAAACCGGCTAACCCAAGGCACACGCAATTAAACAGATAATCGCTGCTCATTCCCCTGTAGTATATAACACATACACACACGCCACCGACACACAAACATACTAAGCCTACAGAATAGAGAGAAAAACCAAAAGAAAAAAAAAGTTAACCAGAGCGGTGACGCCCAAACACGGCTCGTAGTGTCACTTACCGGCCCCGCTTAAACCGATGCAAAAAAAAAAAAAAAACGATTTTGTGCTGACCGCATAAAATTGCGTTTTGTTAAGCATACAGATCGTAGGAGTCAGTACAATGACTCTCCTAAGACTCGCCAGTATTCTATGTTTCCGTTCTTGTTTGCTGCAGAAGTTCTTTCCAACGTTGTCGTATATGCGCGCAAAGCGTAATTAAACGCGGTGTTCAGGAGATGGGGAGTGTTGTGAAGCGCTGTCAGCGACAGTGGAAGACGCAAATGCAGCTGCGCGTGAGATTATAATCGAGCACTCTCACAAATTGTCCTTAGGTAACAACGGTTTTATCAAGGCACGATTTCATCCGCAGTCACCAGCGTTGCACATATCTGGAAGCAGGCGCTCTGGTAATTGAACTTCAAATCACCCTTGACACCTTGCGCGCTGTCATCTCTATACGCTGTTCACAGACTGACAACTAGATCTCAACGATTCCTAAGCATACATTCAAGCTTCACAAGGAAACGGAAGTCTGCTAGGAGATACGGTGAGCTAATCGCGATACAGGTACTTTCGTCAAGCTACGCTGGTTTCGAGACCGTGCTACGAGCCCTCGCTACCGTTGCTGCTTGCGCAATACATCTGACACAGATTAATTTTTTTTATTTTTTTCGATTTATTTCGGACATAAATACACAATGTGAAATATGTACACTAGGTAAGGCAAAAGGAGATTCCTAAGTCTCCTGACGAGGCCTTCACCCCGGTGTTCCCTCCATCCTACTCCCGCTTCAATACCTCACTCCGCGCTCGTAATTTATATATGGATGGCACCTCACTAGGATGGAGGAAGTTGTGCATATGAGGCTGCGGGCTAGGCCATTGCACCGACCGTCGATCGATCCCTACTCAAGTGTTTCCGATGCCATTCCAATGTTTCGATATATTCCCCATATTGTTCTTATGGAATGTGTATGGATACCATATAAATTCCATGTAATTTGCATACGAATTGTATGAGAATCATGTGGAATTACGGGACTGCACACGGAATGTTTCAGCAGGATTCCTTGTACATGGATCTGGCGACCCTTTCCACTGGATGCAGCATGCATAAACTGCCCCATTCACGGAAGCGCATGAAATTGATTTGTTCGGCTTTAAAAGCCGTACGCTCCCGTCTCCAACTGCAAGCCGGCGCTGTAGTACGTCGTCTAGCTATGATCGCTTGGGTACTCGACAACAGACACCACAAAACACTCATTGACCAAAGAGCAAACCCTCAGCAAAAAAAGAAAAAAGAAACATGGCATAGGGTTGTGGTTCGGCAACAAGCAGTCTGGTGGTTGTTGTGGAGTGGCTACAAATTTACTCATGTTGTATGCCACAACAGTAAAAATACCCTTTTTTTTTCTTCTTTTTTTTTCAGCAAGCAATTCATGGCCTATTGCAAATAGCTGTTGGGCAAGCTGGTATTAAGCCGGATTTACCTACAAGGAGTAGCAAGTCGAACACAGCTTTTCAAACATGGTGCCGACAGCGTTAAAAGCCCATAGCCGAAGCCCCGTAAGATAACAAGAGTAAGGAGCGTCGGAAATCAGCCATCGAGGGACGAGAAAAGGTCTCACTGACAATCACTACAGTTCGCCGATCAATGTTTCCCATCTTTCTTCAATTGCCACTTCGTGCAGCAAGCTAAAACGACGAAACGGACGCGAACATCTGGTCACGAAGAAAATTGATGAGCGCACACATGCAAAGCGCGTTTCTACGGAGATATAACAAGTGGCTTTCGTCACCGCGCCTTGACATTGACAGTTGCGTGACGCGAACGCCACAAAAAAAATAATAATAATATAAAAGAAAGAAACACATGGGGAAGATGACGACTGCGAAATGTCACGAAAATAAACATAGGAATACGAACATAGAGCACACTTCTGACAGAGCGGATTTCTCGAAGCGCTCAACTGCGCATTTGTTTTCGGACAGCGCATACGTGCCGCGTATACGTACACATCGTTTGCCGCTTCGCCTGATCTCTTTGCGTATTACGCGTTCCACTAAAGCCACGCGTCATGCCGTGTTTAATCGTCAGTCGAACAGAGATGTACAGCAAAAGTTGCCCGGTCCAATCGCACGTCGGCAGATTACAGGAGAAATCATCATCTTCTTCTTCTTTCTAGAAATCTAGCTCTTGCGGGGAAAACGCCTACGACATCGTGTACGGCGATACGTATCCAATGGAAGAAAGTATGCAGAACATCCACTGGAGTTGTCTAAGTATGGTAAGCACATCCCCAAATTTCAGATGCACCCCCCCCCCCCCCCCAAATTTCAAGTTGGCAAATCCCAATATTGCAAATTGGCACACCACCAAACTTCAGTTGGCCCACTCTGCTATAGGCTTCCCGATGCATTTTCTACGGGACCCTATGTATCCCTATAGATGGGTATGCAAAAATCTGACCATATGGGTATTTTCTCTGATCAATGTTTTTATTTAGACTGTTTCTTCGCTTTCAAAGCTACCAATCATCTACAGTTACACAATTATAACGATTACATGTATTAACTTGCAAATTACGCATCCTTGTGCAGATACTTTTCGCGTGACAGAGAGATTTTACTGGGCTATACTCGCCAACGAATGCTTACGCATAAACAGTTGTCCCCCCCTCGT